>NC_085091.1:5822683-5960183 GCF_963422355.1 Corticium candelabrum | reverse complement strand
AAAAATACAATTATTTAAATACAATAAACATCTACAAAATTGATTTAATGGTTAGTATACAATATAAATTTTATTAATTAATTAATTATATTAAATCACGGTTACACTTGATTAAAATCACCACAGATTACGCCTACATCTTCGGTATGATCACAATTGTGAAGTTCCAGAAGAGGGAAATGAGCAATCATGCAATCTTACGTCAATCCCACTGCATCTCACATTGTCCATTCATACTCTCCCACGACATGGCTTATTGTTCCCAGTAGATAGCCTACAGCTACTGACGTAATGTGAGTATTCCAGTTGCTTACCATCACCTGTCCGTTAGTGGAACTCAAAGTCATTGCATTTCCCATTCATCACTGTATTAATTAACAGAATATTTTGATGTTTAAATATTGTCCTAAATTTCAATTAGAGAAGAAGTGAATTCCTATACTTGTGTTAGCTGTCGCGGCAACCGAATTTATCATTAGACGATAGGACATGTAGTATCGCGCGTCATGTAATAATTCACAAAGCTCAAAGTAAGGCAAAAACACGACATCGCTCTTAGCCAAAACAGCGCAAGTCTGACCAGAACAGCAAGTGATCGATTTCAGTAATGTACAGATTTAGCACACTGAACAAAACTATCACGTGATCGATTTCTAAAACAGCACATCTGGGTTTAGAGTGTACAGTGGCTGTTATCTGGCTGCGGTTGAGATGTCTAGTAATATTAATTAACTACAATAATCTGCAATACAAACTGTTGACAATTCAGTGTGATAGAAACTGACGCGCATGCGTCGCAAGACAATCGTGTTTGGAAAATCAACCGTTTACTATTATTTTCGCTAGAATACAAATGCACACTTTACACCGTTATAACTACGAGCGCTAGTCTCCGTCATAGTCACAGTCATAGTTACAATCAATGTCATGAGATGCATCACACGCTGAGCCGTTAACGACCTTCCATCAAAGTTCACTTTCGCCTGAACTAGCGGTTGGATAGGCAATCGACGTCTCGTACGGAGGTGGAGCTCCCGATTCATTAGAATTGAAGTGAGCACAGGGATATATCTCTTCCGGAGGCGCAGAAGGAATAGTCGTTACCGACTGAACATGCGATGGTTGTCCTATTGATGTCGTCGCAGGTGTTCGTATAACAACTGGTCTGCCTCTTGCCCGGATAGCGACGATTATAATAATAACAACTATAGATATAACTACAGCCGATATTGCAGAGACTGTAGCAATATAAACTGTTGTAGTTGATACTAAACATACAATAAATAATTAGTGTTAGAAGAAATGTATACTTCTTAGTGTTTTAAAACAAGAAATACCTGATTTGTCATCTTTTATAGGCGTTGCTGCAGATGTTGTCCACCACCACCAGCCAGTAGGGTAAGATGGCGTATCAGAGATGGATTCTTCTAATAAACAGTAAATCTTATAAAATTAAATCCTTTCAAATATGACACTTCTTATAGAAAGCACGTGTGTGTGTGTGTGTGTGTGTGTGTGTGTGTACGTGTTTTCGTTTGTGTGTGTGTGTGTGTGTGTGTGTGTGCGTGTGTGTGTGTGTGTGTGTGTGTGTGTGTGTGTGTGTGTGTGTGTGTGAGTGTGTGTGTGTGTGTGTGTGTGTGTGTGTGTCTGTCTGTCTGTCTGTCTGTCTGTCTGTCTGTCTGTCTGTCTGTCTGTGTCTGTGTGTTTGTGTGTGTGTGTGTGTGTGTGTGTGTGAGAGAGAGAGAGAGAGAGAGTGTGTGTGTGTGCCTGTCTGTCTGTCTGTCTGTCTGTCTGTCTGTCTGTCTGTCTGTCTGTCTGTCTGTCTGTCTGTCTGTCTGTCTGTCTGTCTGTGTCTGTGTCTGTGTGTGTGTGTGTGTGTGTGTGTGTGTGTGTGTGTGTGTGTGTGTGTGTGTGTGTGTGTGTGTGTGTGTGTGTGTGTGTGTGTGTGTGTGTATGTCTGTCTTTCTGTCTGTGTGTGTGTCTGTCTGTCTGTCTGTCTGTCTGTCTGTCTGTCTGTCTGTTTGTGCATAGAAATAAAAAGTTAATTAGATCGACAAACTATTAAGCGTGACGTCATTAATATATTGTTCCTCAATAATTATCTCTTTCACTCGTGGTTACTATTTGTAAACCCTGATTTTAAAAATTAAATTCTTATGCAAACGAGGCTGTACTTATACACAACAGGCAAATATTTCCTCTCCTATTGTCTTACCGCAGATCACACCCGCATATCCAGAATCATCGCAGTTGGAAACGCCCCATCTTGAAAAGGGTCTAGAGCAGTGCTCTAAACGTAAATCCCACGGATCGCACGCCACATTGTTTAACCATATTCTTCCGCAGCCTGGTCCGAATAACGAGCCAGTAGCGACACTATTAGCGCCAGTGTAACCCAATTGCTTACACACCACGTTCGCATCAGTATTATCCCAACCTTCTCTGCACACGGCTCCCCACTCCCCTCTGTATAAAATAAGAAATTGCGCTTGAGGTACAAAATGATCGTAATCATCACTCACCTGTGATAAATTTCAACCCTTCCATCGATGGCATTATATCCATGAACAAGTCGAATATCACCTTCAGATGAATCTTCAGCACAAATATTAGAATACAATTTTTTAGTTTTATATATACATATACTAGCGCAGTTTAAGTGCGAAAGCACAAATAATTATATTATGTAACAAACCACAAATACATTTGACAACGGTCGTTACTCAATTTTTCTACGTAACAAAGTGGTGAAGGTTAAAACACTGTGGCCTAATACAGGCGTTTATCAGCGCTGGTGATAGCATGCACAATTGCTTCATGTGGTAAGACTATATTATTTATTTTTCTTTTTTTACTTTATTTATTTACTTTATTTTTATATTTATTTATATATTTATATATATTTATATATTTATTTATATATTTAGTAGTATTATTATTATTACTATAACCTGATGCCGCCCTCATTAAAATTAATGGAGCAGAAACAGAGACAAACAGACAAACAAACAAACGTATTTCTTTATGTGTTTTATTTATTTATTTATTTAGATATGAATATATGGGATGCGGTGGCGTAGGACTCGGTGCGACCATACGACCATGGCCTGCACTGTTTTTGGTGACCTCGCGTACAAACACCCTACTACGCTTTCTTCCGGTCTCCGTGGTGCTGCGAAGAATTACCAAACTGCGATATCATGTGCTGCTACTCCATCTGTTGGTATCACAAGCATTTTCAATCTTTAGTGGTAGAGCACGCTACATGGCTACGCCTACTAGCGCGCGTTAGACTGCACAGCTTTAATTTGCTCTGTAATATAGTCTGATCAGATGATTAAATTTTGGACACAAAGCCGTGGAGAGTATGAATATAAAATATCGTTCAGTTAAGTAAAACTATAATTACCTAAAAGCAATAAACACCTACAAGATCGATTTCAATGTAAATAAAATTAATTAATTTTATTTATTAATTTTATTTACTAAATTTATAAATTAAATCACAGTTACACTTACCACACATTACTCTTACGTCTTCGTTAGGATCACAATTGTGATGTCCCCAACCAGCAAATGAGCAATCCTGCAATCTTAAGTCGCTTCCACTGCATGCCACATTGTCCATCCATACTCTCCGACTAGCTGCAGCTGGTCTATTAGTTAGCGTATAGCTCATGACGTGGTATTTGTATCCCAGTTGCTTACAAACCACTAGTCCGTTAGTTGAAGTCCACAAGTCATAGCAAACTGTTCCCCATTCAGCACTGTATTAACAGAATATTTTGATATTTAGAATTGTATTAATATTTTAATTAGAGGAAAAGTGAATTCCTATACTTGTGATATATTTCCACTCGACCTTCATTTGGAGAGTACCCGTCAGCAAGTCTCACACTTCCGTCGGCACGATAGGACTCTATACAATTAGAACAAAATTCGCCTTTTGTTCTACCGTGTTTAGGTTACGTACTTAATCACATAAAAGTAACATTGACTTTTAAGCCTAGTTAACAATACGACGCTGACGTTGACGCTGACGATGGACGTTGACACTGACGCTGACGCTGACGCTAACGATGACGTTATACCATTCACAATATTTTTTCGTGAGCGTCATGAGACATTGGTCAGCACCTGTCTGGATACTCGAGCTTTGAGCGCATGCTAACGCACGTTATTGTGACACCAGCTGTGATCATAGATGGACGAAGAACTTGTACTTCTTCTACTTCTCATTGGTCGCCGTAGGCGTAGAGCTAGAGAATCTCAACAACGGCAAATGTGGGTCAGACCAATCTTTCAAGGAAGGCGGCAGGTCTTTGTATTCTTTTAAAATGCACGCGCCAAAGGCAAGGATAACTCCGCAAGCTGTCGACTAGACCCTCATAACCAAATCCGGGATCTAATAAGACTGTTCTTTGATTTGTAGAAAGTAATCACGTGTTTCCGGATGCGTTATTACACTTCCGAAATCGACGCTAGAGTTGAATTCGAGTCAACTCCATCGTCAAGAACGCTGGACGAACGCTGGAAGAACGCTGCGACGTTCGTCATCGACGTTGACATGTCCATAATATGACGCTCGCGCTAACGTCATCGTCATCGTCAGCGTCATCGTCAGCGTCAACGTCAGCGTCGTTTTGTGAACCGGGCTTATACAGTAGAATGCTGCCTTTAAATATATGCGAAGCATTAATTAATTAACTGTATTAGAAACCATAAATGTCGAGATCAAACATACAAGCTATTCTAACATTCATGCACTTTATGATCCTACTATATTCGTACAATAAATTACTAAAATTAAAATTTGAAATTTAAAATGGCCGAAAGACCCACTGATCCACAACGTCAAGTTCAACCGTTAATTAATTGAGTTGATTGACAAAGAGCACGTAACGTAAAATGACGTTTTGATCAAAGCAAGACGATCTACGTAACGTAACGTAACGCAACATGACATACCTTCAGTGTCCCGTACATGACGTCATGCAAGGTTTCGTCACAAAAACTTTCAATGATTGTGGTGATGTCCAGTTAGAGAAACAGTGACGACATGTGCTTCCCAAGGCTGCGACAATAGCCTTCCAAGCCTAATCTCCTGTTTAGCAAAGTGCTCTTGAAATCCGCGCTTTGGACGTCGTACAACCACGGACAAGGTCAATAAGTCACTTGTCGGTATCCATCTCAGTGCAGTAAAATGCGCATGCTCAGGAGAGACACCCACACACTGCTCCATGATTGGATGATTGCTTATGTCAACTGGAAAAAGTTGAACCCATTTCAACATCTTGCGTTGCGTTACGAAAATCAATACGTTACGTTACGACAATTAAATCATCTTGCATAGAGTAACGTCCTTACGTTAATTAAGTTAGGTTACGTTAAGTGCTCACCCTCAAACGAAAAAGAACATGAAAATCAAAATCTTTTACAACAGCGTGTGTGTGTGTTTTACAGTTACAATTCATGCATATGTAGTACAATACAACAGCACCTGTTGGATAGCAGGGGCGACTGACCGTTGTGGATGCGGATGTTGTCACTGCGTCAGTAGTGGGATAATCGGATAAAGCGTCTAAAATAGAAGAATTGGCGATAATTGTACAAATTAAAGTACACGTACATATCTCAGCGTGGTATGTGTAAGTATAAAGAACAGGACTTCTGGTGCTCTCGCGTTTCGCAGACATGCGCACACACACTCACTCACACCCACACACACACACACACACACACACACACACACACACACACACGCACGCACACACACACACACACACACACACACACCACACCACACACATACTCTCTCACACACACACAAACACTCTCTCTCTCTCACACACACACACACACACACACACACACACACACACACACACACACACACACACACACACACTGCACATGCACCACAAATTTCTTATCACAGACTAAAGTAATGGAAACACAAACAGCATTTTCTGTTATTGTTGCCTTACCGCAGCTCACGCCCGCATCTTTCGAGTGGTCGCAGTTGTTATTGTTCCAACCTGTGAATCTGCAAGATCCCAAACGTGAATCCCACGATCTGCATCCAACTCTGTCCATCCATATTTTCCCGCTGCCTTGTCCGTAAGATGCCCCAGAAGTGTAATGACGAGCGCCAGTGTAACCCAGTTGCTTACACACCACATTCGCATCGGTCAAATCCCAACCGTTATCGCATACTGTTCCCCACTGACCACTGCGTATTTACCAAAAAAGGTAAAACAATTTCAGTTTCTAACGTGATGATCATTTCTTGCTCACTTGTGATAGATTTCCACCCTGCCACTATATGAAGTATGTCCATTGACAAGTCGAACGTCTCCTTCTGATACGGCAACTGCTGCAGAGCGCAAAGACATTCACACACGCACGCACGCACGTACACACACACACACACACACACACACACACACACACGCATACACACACACACACACACACACACACACACACACACACACACACACACACACACAAACAGACGCGCACACACAAACAAACACACAGACAAACAAACAAACACACACACACTCACAAAGACACAACGCAACACAACACAACACAACACACACACACACACACACACACACACACACACACACACACACACACACACACACACACACACACACACACACACACACAATTTTACAGCAGCTTTATTCAGAGTATTTTGGTAAACTTGAAATTAATGTTCACAAATTGCTTACTGTAGCCATCACTTATTGTGTCAGTCAATTAATTAAAAATAGATAATATAGTCAAATAAATATTGTTAGCCTTCTTGCAAACTAAACGACTAGAACGTCCACAGAAATCATGCCTTTTTCTCCTAACTTAATTAAGTTATTAAATTATTGAATCAATGAAGACCGTTTGCTTTGTATCTAGAGCTAGAGACAATGGCCTTCAAGCCTATAACAAAATTCTAACTCATAAATTTATTTCACGAGTTTCTGAGAGCGACGAATTTCTTCCAGAACAAAAAGCAAGAGTTGGTGTATAACAAGAGATTCTCGTGGATAAATAAATAATTTAATTAGTTAATACTAATTTTTAACCCCGCCCTACCACCATCAAATTGGTGACTACGATCCTGTTCGAGGGAAAACAAGAAAGTTTACTAAAACTATCGACTTGCCCGTATATACAAGTGTGTAATTGTTTCTCACGATGCCAGGATACGGAAGTTCAGCCAAAGGGTGCGTGTGTACCTACGCGTACGATGACGCAATAATCTAGCAACATCCTGTTTCAATCTGCACTCTTACCTGTTGCATTGTGAGTGACGTTGAATCCACCTCAACATCTTAATTAATTAATCTAGGTTTACATTGCGACGCTGATGACGCCCGAGACGCTCGCCAAGACGCTCGCGCGAAGACGCCGAGTAGGTGCCAAAATGCTGACGCTGACGCTGTACCATTTACAATATCATTTGAAGAGCGTCAGCGACTAGCCACTACGCGCATGTTCATCATAATCGTACACAAAAGTCTGTGATTTGGTTTTCATTTCCTGAGTTTCTTCTTCACCAAGTTGTCGCGGGGACGCTTCCACATTATTTGTCAGCCTGCTGCTGGTAGCACGGTTTTTTCAATAGGTTTTTCCAAGCGATTTTCTTGAGCCTCTCATCTCTAGGCTACCGTGACTTGATCTACCGCAAGCAGCCGTACCTACACGTTTAATACACTTTTGGTAAGCTTCTCTTGCACAGTCTACTTCCGGTTATTTCACTCCCGGATTTGATCTCTGATTTGTCGACAAAAGGCACGTGCTTTCGGTAGACGCTAAGGCACTTTCGGTTTGAACGCTAGAGTTGAACTTAATTCAACTCTAGCGTCGGTGACGCTGACGACGCTGAGAACGCTCGTGACGCGACGTGCGAGTGTTTACAGTATGACGCCTGTCTGAGCGTCGTCGCTAGCGTCCTCGCCAGCGTCCTGGAGCGTCGCCAGCGTCCTATTGTAAAATTAACTTCACGTTACGTAACGAAATCAATACGGTACGGTACGCCAACTAAATGATCTTGCGTAACGTTCTCCTACGTTTATTAATTTACGTTACGTTAAGTGCTCAGCCTTTACTGTCGCATTAAAGTTAATGCCATTGCTTGTTGTGTACTAGTTAAGCATGTAGGTAAATTTGACCAGACATCGTACACTTAATCCGTCAAAACAAATAAAAATATTTTAAATTTCCAATATACTTTAATTAAACAAAAAAGAACGTAAAGATCAAATTCTTTTACAACAGCGTGTGCGTCTGTTTTACAGTTACAATTCATGCATATGTAGTACAATACAACAGCACCTGTTGGATAGTAGGAGCGAGTGACCGTCTTGGATGATGATGGAGTAGATGTTGTCACTGCGTCAGTAATGGGATAATCGGGTAAATGGTCTAAAATAGAAGAATTGGCGAAAATTGTACAAATTAAAGTAACCGTACATATAACAGTGTGGTATGTGTGAGTATAGAGAAAAGGGGTTCTGGTGCCCACACGTTTTCACACGCACGCACACACACACACACACACACACACACACACACACACACAGACACACACACACACACACACACACACACACACACACACACACACACAGACACAGACACAGACACAGACACAGACACAGACACAGACACACACACACACACACACACACACACACACACACACACACACACACACACACACACACACACACACACTCACACTGCACATGCACTACAAATCTCTTCTCACAGACCAAAGTAATGGAAAGGCAAACAGCATTTTCTGTTTTTGTTGTCTTACCGCAGATCACACCCGCATCTTCCGAGTGGTCGCAGTTTTCTATGCCCCAACCTGAGAAACTGCAAGATCCCAGACGTAAATTCGACGATCTGCACCTAACGTCGTCCATCCATATTTTCCCGCTGCCTTGTCCGTAAAATGCCTCAGAAGCGTACTGACTAGCGCCAGTGTAACCCAGTTGCTTACACACCACATCCGCATCGAGCAAATCCCATTCGTCATCGCACACTGTTCCCCACTGACCACTGCGTATTTACGTAAAAGGTAAGTTTCGAACGTGATAATAATTTGTTGCTCACTTGTGATAGATTTCCACCCTGCCCTCATGTGAAGTACGTCCATTGACAAGTCGAACGTCTCCTTCTGATACGGCAGCTGCTGCAGAGCGGAAAGACATTGACACACACACGCACGCAGAGCAGACACAACAAATACACACACACACACACACACACACACACACACACACACACACACACACACACACACACACACACACACACACACACACACACACACACACACACACACACACACACACACACACACACACACACACACACACACACACACACACACACACACACACACACACACACACACACACACACACACACACACACACACACACACACACACACACACACACACACACACACACACACACACACACACACACACACACACACACACACACACACACACACACACACACACACACACACACACACACCACATTAGTTCATATCACCCAGACTGGGGATCAAATACTGTCAGTAACTATGCTTACATACATGCAATGTAACATAGTATACATACACACACATATTTGCCGAGCATAGCGAGGCTCCTAATCCGGGTCGCACAACAGAAAATGGCGTGGTCCTATATTTTTCACCATTGAGCTTTTGGTATCTATCTATCTATCTATATACATATAGGAGAGGTGTCTGTCTGTCTGTGTGTGTGTCCGTCTGTTGGAGCGATTCTCAAAAACGGCGAGTTCGATCTCAGCCGAATTTGGCTCGCGCACGCCAAATTCATTTCGGTCGAAAGTGAGATTGTGATCGTCTTCCTGACTTCTCCCACGACGACGCGATTTCCCGCTGATCGCACTCGCTTCCGCTCGCGCGCGAATATCTCTGGAACGGCGCATCGTATCTCCACCGAATCTAGACTGCCCATTCCCGACGTCGGACAGTACGCGCTGAGCGTGTCGTTTCTTGCGGGCGACGCTTGGAAACGGAAGATGTTTTTTGCTGATATTCGGATCTTGAAAAAATACGCCCACAGTCGTTTGCCAGTCTACGAGGGTCGAAGAGCTGCCGTGTTAATGCACCTGTTCCCCGAAACGCCAGCAACGTCTTCGAAGAGACGACGTTCAACGGGACTGTCGAAATAGCGAGAGTCGGTACGAGTCGTGACTTCTTTAGATATGGTGAACGGATTATCCGGGTGAGTACTGCATGTGACTTCCAGTTCTGCTCTGATAGATTCGTCTCACTGCGCGTGACTTTATTTCATTCAACGGGACAGCGCAATATCCGGGAGTGCTATACGATTGCAAGTATATACGCGACATTTTTATTCACTGCAATCATTCGTGGCCAACATCACCTATGATACCATCAAACGCATTTTTAGATACTTTCTGCTATAATGTCTCCCTATAAAGGCGACCTGTCTCTTCTCCACTTCCGTGTTGTATTGGCTCTATGACAAACGTGTGTGTCAACTGCGGCGCTATGAAGTGGAAAGGAGAAGCACCTGGCATGTGTTGTCCCCCGGGCGAAGCCGGGCATTGGAGCTTGTCTATATATATAAAGCAGAGGTGTCTGTCTGTCTGTGTGTCCGTCTGTAAGTGTGTTTCTAGAAAACGGCGAGTCTGATCTCAGCCGAATTTGCCTCGCGCCCTCCGAATTCATTCTGGTCGAAAGTGAGATTGTGGTCGTCTTCCTGACTTCTCCCACGACGACGCGATTTCCTGCTGATCGCACTCGCTTCCGCTCGCGCGCGAATATCTCTCGAACGGCGCATCGTATCTCCACGGAATTTAGACTGCCCGTTCCTGACGTCGGACGGTAATCGCCGATCATGTCGCTTTTTGCCGAAACAAGCGCGAAGAGCAAGATTCGAATTCATTCAGCACATCCGGGACCTCGGAACTAAGATTGCACGTGACTTGTCCACAGACCTTTCTTTACACTACAGTATCTTGCCCGTACGAGGGCAAGATCAGATGAGCCGTGACTTCGTCTAGATCTAGACGGGGAACCGATTACTAACTAACTGCACGTGACTTCGTTTGTCTTCCTGACGACATTCAACGGGACATCGGACGGTATCTCCACCGAATTTAAACGGCCCGTTCCTGACATCGGACGGTATGCACTCCCTGCAGCGGAGGGAAGTGACGATGTCTGTAGAGGCTGGTTCACACTGCCGATAATTACGTTATCAAATAAAAGACGTCACAGATGTCAACGCACTTAGCCATTGTCTAATTTGATATGCCTTAATGAACTAAACGGTGAAAGGACTTACACCACGGTTAATTAGTGACAGTAAACGGTTACTGACAAAACATTACAGCTACTGCGGGAAAACATTACAGTCTACTAGCTGCGCAATATCCAGGAGTGCTATACGATTGCAAGTGTATACGCGACATTTTTCGTTGTTTTTACAATGCCTCCGAAGAGACGGACTGGCTCGGGTTGCGCTGACCAGGGCATAAGTTGGTGTAATTGGTTTGTGCTGTGATTGGAACTTGTTTTGCACAGGGATGATAACCAACACTATACAGCAGAGAGTTTGGAAATCTACAAAGATCTCTCTATACAAACTGTACGTGACTTGGCTACACCCCCTCTGCCTCTCCAACCACTAAACGCATTTTTAGATACTTTCTGCTACAATCTCTACCTATAAAGGCGACCTGTCTGTCTGTCTGTCTGTCTGTCTGTCTGTCTGTCTGTCTGTCTGTCTGTCTGTCCTGTCTGTCTGTCATTAATAGCAAACAGTGTCTGCAAATCAATAATTTGTGTGATTAAACTATTACCCGGGCGAAGCCGGGCATTGGAGCTTGTGTGTGTGTGTGTGTGTGTGTGTGTGTGTGTGTGTGTGTGTGTGTGTGTGTGTGTGTGTGTGTGTGTGTGTGTGTGTGTGTGTGTGTGTGTGTGTGTGTGTGTGTGTGTGTGTGTGTGTGCGTGCGTGCGTGCGTGCGTACGTGTTTTTGTAGACAAAAATCTCAAATTTCTCCTCCCCATGACCTCGTTTCATGATAGGACGTACCTTAAAAATCGTTTCCGTGTCCGACCGACTACAGATGAGTCTAGGAACGATTCGTGCAAGTGACCAAACGGCGAAGAAAATGCGTCATGAAGTTCCGTCGCCCATCCTTTTGTATTGTAGCTATGTGTACTTGGCAACCAAGAAACACCTTCAAGAGTTGAATGCCACCTACAGTCAACTATTCACACGTCCCATACTTACAGTATGATCCTTTACTACACTGTGCTGCATCTAACACTGTTGATAGTCAATGTTTGCTGATATCAATTTCTATGTCAGTAAATACCATACCACTGTCGTTACAGCGGAACTGAGTGCATACCTAGACTGTACATTTCAATTGTCTTGATCACGATCGCAAAATTACGACTAGCTATACCAGACCTATATACGTAATCTAAACTACTAGGAAGTTTGCATGTTTACTTCTATGACAGCTAGGGTTTCAACAAATACGTATTGTCTAGCTGGGACTCAGCGTTTCAGTAGACGGTCTGAAAACTCCGTTGGACGTGTTACTCACAAACGCGAGGCGCCTACGGATACCGTACAACTAGTATTTAAAGGATGTACGGCTATGCTGGGGAAAGTGGCATGTTGGATGGTGACTTACGCAGTTTTGTCTTTTTTTCAGAGTTTGACCACTGCAACGCTTTTGGTGCATACGCTTTGAGGCCAAGCACAAGTATTTCAAGACCCTGGCTGGTGTTATCAACAACTTTATAAACATTCCCAAATCATTAGCCTTTCATCACCAGCTTCAAATGGGCTACTTCAAGCTTTCAGATATTTCCTTATTAAGGAACCAGAATTTGGATCCAGTAAATTCAAATTTATGTCATTTCTGCGTTTTTCATGTACTTCACTCGGTTCTCTCTAGTATCTACTGTTCTACTGAACCATTTTGAACATAAAGAACTCTTGAAATTGCATTGGCCAAGTCTTTTGGATCAACTGCCTATCAACAGGTTATAGGTCTTCTCCCAGATGTTTCAAAAACTTTGTCTTACATGTTGTCGACTGTCTACCTTTAGAGCATTGTGGGTGGCCATAAATGTCACAAGGTATCACACATGAGATATTCTGGTTCTTCGATGTGTTGATGATTTTCCTGAATTTGGTGAAGTCAAAGAAATAATGATTGACAATGAAAGGGGAATGGCGTTTGTAGTCTGTGTTTTGCAGACAGAGTAAACATAGTTACGAGGTCACAGACTATGAAGAATTTAGATTTGTCAATCAAGATCAATTGCTTGACTTTCACCATCTTTGTTTGCATAATTTGTCTATCTGACAGTGCAGTAAAGTTTGTCCAGCTCTAATACAATGTAATTTTGTAAAATTCCCATATGTGCTGTTTTCTACTACCATTATGATTGTTTAAGTAATATAAAAGTGCATGTTTGCAAATATCTCAACTACAGGATACATGCATGCACGTAGAAGATAACAGCTTACTGTCTCTGGAGATGTGCGTAGGCCAGACATGCATAGAAACTCATACAGCTGAGTCTGTGTACTACCGTTCTGAGTTGCACCGATTGAAGTGAGCAGTTAATACGGGCACCTCGTAGTGCTTCCTAGATAGCTAGCACGTGGTTGCCACGGCAACTGCACTGGGGGACTTTGGTAGTGAATGCCAGACACCACGGTGTTCTAGCATACTACAAAATGGTGCTACGTTCAGACTATAATGCATGGTGTTCCGTGAGACACTGTAGTGCGTGACGCTAATCTGCACTGGCGACCACAAAATGGTGTCAATAGGACACTCGTCTTTCAGCAGTGTAGCGTACGTTAGGCTGGACTAATTAATATTTGCCGCTTACACCCTTGAACCTGAGTGTGATGACAGGTGCTATGGGAACAGTTGGCGTTTTCTGCGTGCTTCTCTACAGTGCAACATTTGGGGCAGCCAATGTTCGTCTGATTGAGAACGGTTACAGGTACGTTGTAAGCTTGCCACCTCTAGTTGTGTGTTCGAGTTTCAAAACCGGAAACAGGAAAACTAAAAAATTAATTGCAGCGACAGGTAGTAAAACAAGTTGTGTCTACTTCTGTTGCTTGTTTACGTCGAACGCAAGTGAAATCCTTTTATTATTTGCCTTGCCGGGAAAACTTGCATAGAGGGTCTAATGAAAGGAGGGGCTGATCTAGCCTAGCCAGCACTGCAGTAGCAATGTTGCGACTATACCTGGGTCTTTCTTGTCACTCTAGTTTAGCAAATCTCGGTGCTAGAAGACGGTGACAGCCTGGGGCGTCGACACGAATTATCTCGGGTAAAGAACGAGGAAATACCAGTTCATGCCGAACTAAGCCCAGCGGTGTAGGAACCGGGGATGCAGCCCCTCGGTCGCTGTAGTAACTGAAATTTTTCTGTGCTACTCACTTTTGCAAATCTGTTTACTGTCTGGCAAGCGACGTAGTGTTTACTCATGGATGATCGACATCCAAGGTACAGTCCCCGCTCGTAAACATCTTCTTACGCCACTGACTTAGCCTATTATTCAAAGATCGTCGCATTGAATAGCTTTGCTCAATGTCATATACATTGTCGATACGGAATCTACAACAAACGATGTGTGCATGCATGATTAATGTGAAACTTGTGGCGGCTCATCAGCATGCATGCTTAGAACTCCCACGTTTGGCGAGGCTCCAACACTGCATCTTAGATTCTAAATGCTTCTTCTGCAAGTCCCAGCGTATAATAATTTCTTGGTATTATTGTAAATGAGGATTAAGCTGTTGCAAGTCCTCATGCACACGAGTGTTAAGCAGTAATATCTACTGACCTAGTAGCATGTACCTGATATCGGAAGACAGTTTTCTTTGAAGACACCGATATTGATATTCTTAGAATATCTCATCTAGCAGGTTTTGATTGTTATGGCAATTGGGGCAGAGTGTAACGGTACGTGTCTCATGTGAATATAATTATGTAAGTTGTTTGGTATCAATACTGATGCAAAAATGTGGAGCTTCGCAAATATTTGCAGGCACAAATCTTCTGTAATGCTGCTTTAGCTGAAATACTTACAATCGGTGGCAAAACTGCACACTGTCATTTAGGGGAAACTGTTGCACATGGCTAATTTTAGACCTGTCGTCAATGTCACCACAAAAGGTGTTGTGTGTGTGTGTGTGTGTGTGTGTGTGTGTGTGTGTGTGTGTGTGTGTTTGCGTACGTTGTTTGTGTGTGCAAGAAAATGTGAGATTGGTTTTAGAACGTTATGAAGAAACTAGAGTTGACAAGATTGTATAAAGAGGTCAGTGCGGCACAACTGCATTTGCATCAGGAAACTTGACTAGAAAGCATGATTGCACTATCTGCAATCGAGTATATCTTCCTCGAATTGGACTTTTTGTACATGAACGTGCTCACAAAAGACAAAATCAAACAGCTGTTGAACGGAAGTCGTGAGCTCATCCGTTGAGTAGCGAAATGAAGAAAACCTGTAGAAGTAAAGGATGTCTATGTGTGTGTTCTCTTAGGTTTACAAGTGCTACAGTTCCCAGACGCGTACTTACGAGGGTTCGGGGTGTCTGCAAACGAACCGCCCAATTTCAGTCAGAGGTCTGCTTGTTTTCTACATCAAATATAAAATGTAATTTTTAGACAGTCTGTGGTTCGTTATTACAGCTTTAGCTGTTTCGTTGTATTAACTGCACAACAATTACATTATTTCTATACCCAACCACTTAGATTTTTGTTATATTCATCACACGCTTGAATCTTCGAAGTCATCTTGCAATGGAATGTCGGGCAGCAGCGATTTTCGAAGTTTTTTCTTGGCAGTCTGTACTGCCGGAGGGAAAGGGCCCCAGTGCTCATCCTGGATCCGCCCCTGCAGTAAGCTGTATACACAAAAGCTTTAACTGCTGAAGTGATAGCCTGGGTCCCACGTTCGAGATGCAGATCTACACTCCTAGGCTATTTGACGCGCAATGTGCAGTATTTAACGTTATTACATGTATACTATTCTCATATTTACAAATGTCTAATAAGTAATATACCTGATAACTGTTAAATACATTCAATAGAATAGAGCATATTGAACTGATATATGACTGGGAAGTCCACTAGAGCACTAAAAGAATCGACCCATAAAATGCCAAAGGTATACGCCCCTGGTTGCGATTCTATTGATGTAAAACATTGCTGAGTATATTTTAGTCGTATGTATATTCTTATATATCATTTTTCATTTTTTTATTGATCATAAGAATTAGTATGCGCAAAGCGTGGATATGAACAAGTCGTAAATTTCTAGTTTTCCCTGTAATTTGAGAGTTAGAGTTAAGGTTAGCTAAGCTTGGCTGTATTGGCGGTCCATGGTTTGTGAGACAATCTATGGATGGATTGTACCTGGCAATCCATGAATAGTCCAAATATGGCTTTACACGCAATATGTATATCAAATCCTATGGTTTGGATTTGCTTACTGCAACTTGTTTGCACAACAATTCACGATTGTGAATGCATGCCAATGTTCGTCCAGTTTGTATTGCCTCTGAATGACAATCTTCTTGACATGTTAACTGTTTTACTATAGTACCGTTGTCATTGCAATTGGAGAAACGGTTCCTGAAGACCCAAATCTGTTGAGCTTGATTAAGGAGCAGTTCACCAAAGCATCACACTTCCTCTACACGGCATCGAGAAGTCGGGCGTACTTCAAAGACATTGTTATTCTCGTACCTAGCACTTGGAAGGATGATGACAAGTATGAAAACGCTTTATGGGAGACGTTTGAAAATGCAGATTTCCGGATTGCACTTCACGAAAAACCTGCAGCTTTTACTCTGGGCATAGTAGGATGCGCCAAGCCAAAGTTATATATAAAGATTAGCCCATCTAGTCTCCGCCCGGTAAGTTTGTAGGCCTAGTACAACCGACAAATTTAGTGAATTAATGGGAAACTCCAACGGAAATACAACCTGATCTCAAAACGTAGGCTTTATCGTGAAACTTTGTGCTGCGCTACTTTTAGGCAAACAGTCGCTTTGGTAGCGGAGAAAATGCGGGTTAGGTACGGGGCTTGCGCCAGGCTCATACGTCATTGGCACTAAGCTCCGTCTACACAAAATGAATTGCCTGCGTAGCTTAGTTATCTTGCCTGTAAACTGCACGAAAACTAATCCGGGCATGGTAAGTATAGAGGGATCTTGTGTTTTAAGGACTTAGAAGACCTGTCTGCAATGAAAGTAGGATGCTAAACGAAGTTTACTCCCGCAGACTTGACCCTCTTCTCTCAAAGAAGATGAGGCTAGCGCAATAAAACTTAACGGTTATTAGTGTTAGACTTCGTTATATTAATCTACGAAGAGAAACATTCAGAGGGTTCAAATATGAGGTTCTCTTGGAGAGATCTGAGTAAGCGGACACGCCTCTTTCAAACAGAGGCTGGACGAAGTGTTGCAGGTGCAGAATGGCTTTGATTGAGCCTTTGACTTTTATTGGAGCGCAGACGATGTAGCTAGCACTGTAGTTCGTAAGCTGTTTACAGCTTGCACCGTGTGTATACTCATGACCATGGCAATGTATACCGCTCCTTCGCCATTTCCAGATAGTCAATCCTCTATCGCAGCTCATGAGGCATCTATAAACCATGCTGATCGCAATAGCTGAGCACAAACCGGACTGCTACCTAAATTTGACGTCGACGTAGGGCTAGAGAACAAAAAGAATGGGCGTGTACGTACGCCTACTCAGGTTTCTCGGAGAGAACGTGTACGCTTCCTTGACATACTTAAACCTTAGGCGTGTTTCTCCTTGTAGATCAATAGAACGAAGGATGGTGCTAATTACTGTTGAGTTTTAGTGCGCTAGCTTCATCTTCTGTGATAGGAGAGGGTCAAGTCTGCTTGGAGGAAACGTCGTCTAATATCCTTCTTTCGTTACAAAGAGCTCTTCTAATGTCTTAAGACGCAAGATCCCTCTATAGCTACCATTCCCGTTTAGTTTTGGTGTAGTTTTCTAGCAAGATAACTGAGCTACGCAGGCAATTCATTTGGTATAGGCGGAGCTTACCGCCAAAGACGTATAAACCTGGCGCATGTTCCGTACCTAACCCACATTTTCTCCGCTACCAAAGCTACTGTTTGCCTGAAAGTTGCGCCACACGAAGTTTCACAATAAAGCCTACATTTTAAGATCACGTTGTATTTCCGTTACAGGTCCCTTTAGCATCTTCAAACTTTGTTTAATTAAGTATCTGGATGTACATAACAGGTTTGTGATTTTGCGGTGTTTTTGTTTTCTGTAGAATAGTATATTTGGTCCAGCTCACAAAATGATCGTTCACGAGTGGGGACACTATAGGTGGGGTGTCTACGATGAGTACCCAACCAAACATGTTGATCCTGCTTACGTGACAAGCGAAGGGAGACTTGCTGCTACTGCATGCTCAGTGCAGTTAGCAAACACGGTAAGGATAATGTCATTAATTGATTTAGCACAAGTCTGCACGAAAACTTGACTAAGCTTGAAATCGGTTTATTCAATTAACCTACGAGAGTAGGAGATGAACACCACGCACGCTTATATGTACAGTACTGCTACAATTTGGTTGTGGGGTTACTTCCTGTCGTGCTAGATTGATCTGCTCCATGTTGGATGACAGTCTTTCATTACGTTGCTCTGGTGCCTCCTAGTTCCTCAAAGCTTATTCTTTCTTGGCAAGAGATGTGAGACGGCCTATGGAAGTCTTCTTCTTCTGTGGCATCTCAAACTGCCAATATTTGACAAAACACCAGAAAAGATTCGGGAAATGCAGTTTCTACTCTCCGTTTCTGACCTATTTACTCAGAAAGTGTTATTGAAACTGCGATTTCACAAGGCGTTCCATTTAGTGACTTTCTTAGGATCTTAGTAACAGTCTTTGTGTCCTCTAACAGATCTTCTTACACGCAGGTTTGCCCCAAGTAGTCGTGCGCTCTAGCCTTTGAACTTTCTATTCTGAAAGAAACAGCGTCCAAAGGTTCCAATATTCGACCATAACATACGTAATTCTAGCTCGATTGCAGATGTAGAATTTTTCGGCGTAGTCGACGAAGAGGACGGCACGAACATTGTAAATGTAAGTGCAGATAGCTACGATTTGTAAAAAGAAGACCAAAACACACCAGAAAGGGACCTGGATACCAAAGGCTAAGGTAGTGAACGAGATCCAATAACATATCAAATCTTGCAACGATAGTGTATATAATTGAATAAAGATGTACAAGATTAATAATAACACAATCGTATGCCATTATTCACTCTACTCAACTTTCATATGCGTAAATCCTTTGGTCTTGGCCTGTTTAGCGAACCTTACTGAAACTCCCCAAAATAATGGCCACGTTCTGCTGTTTCGAATGGTGCAAAGATCGTCGCGAAATTCCCACAAAAAGAGGGAGTTATTACGATTTTCCAATGTGAAAGTTTACCGCAAACGAAGAGTAGGTACTGTCTGTTCCCCGTAAGTGTGAACTTTGAAAATCTATATCTTCGCTGTCTTTTGATCTCGATGATCTTGATATCGTAAGAAACCGCTAGGTCTAGCATTTCTGTTTATTGAATTATGTAAGTCCTTTCAACTAAGATTACCAAAGGATAACGTTTTTGCATATCAAAGAAATATGAGGAAACAATGGGTTGTGCAACTGTCATTATGCAATTATCTTGTTAGGCCAACCGATTGCTTTATATTAACATTACGCTACTAAGAATCTGAGACAGCGTCCTATCGCAACAATTCGCTGTCGCTCTCGGTCACAACAGGTTTATATTGGTCTTGTTCACCGTCTTTGTCTTGTCTTCCTCCTTCGAATTCTATGTCTCTAAGCTCCATATCATCCCCCATCTCCAGTTCTATGATAAATTCGTGCACGCTCTCTTCTTGGAGTCCATCCTTCTCCAAGAAGCGCTCTTCCGCTTTCTGCACATGCTGGCACTGTTTGGCTCACATCTCGGATGTGACGAATTGGAATGCATTCGGAACCCATTGCTTGAGGTCTGCAAACTTGAACGTTTTGTTGTGGACTTTGAGATATCGTTTGACATCAACCCAGACCAGCTGTTTGGGGTTAATTTCGCAATGTGCGACAGCAGATGGAATGACAATGTTGCCGTATGCCTTGACAGCTTTCGTTGGTAGCATACGACTTCCTGTATGGCAACCGGTAATTGAATTTTTGCAAAAACATCCTTTTTGAGGTTATTTTCACTAAAAAGAATTCACTTACTTGTAAGCCACTCTTGCATTTTTTTTCTGATTGATTTTGTCGAATCCTTTTTTACTACAGAGTTGTGGTAAAGGGCCTGGCTGCACATTGACCGGCAGCTTCTGCAACCCCTCCAAGAAATGCTCTGAGTTCATTTCGTTATGGTAGTCTGTGCTGTTCTTTTTTGACCTGAAAACAAGGTCTGCATTGGGAGTCCACCCCGTTTCACCTCCTGCGTGAAGTATGTTAAGGCGTTGACCCTTTCCTTAAGGTCTTTTCCACCCACCGCGTCCCTTTTCATCCAGCCAGAGTCTCTCAGGAGCCAAGTGTGAGTTTGCCCCGGTTTTATCTAGGTACACTATCGGACGGTCTTTTCTTGTAGCTATACTGCGTAATGTTTTGAGGTAATTATGGCGCTGCTCGACAATGTATCTACGTTTATAGAAAAACATTTTGTCGTCACATAGTGTATATCTGAATCCCATTTCCTTCAGTAAGCGAAAGAGAGTGATCCGTCCGCCAGGAAATACGCCTCTTTTGCGAACACGCACAAGGAGTTTGTCCAAGGTTGGATAGTCTCTATTTTCATACATTTATGTACTGTTCTCCGTATTGCTGCTTGCAAATCATCATAACGTTGATAGTCAGTTGGCCTTCTCGTTTGACTTGTTTTATCTGCGGTGTTTGAGACTGTTGACTTGACAAGAATTCTGTGTGGATCTTTGCCAACGTCGTTTTGCCTAAGCCAGTTGCAGCTGCCAGTCTGTCAGTGACCCTGTTGAGACTAAGGCGAAGTTTGGCTTGTCGCTCTTTTTTGACGAATTGTCTGACACGTTCAATGTACGTTGTGTTCCGTAGGCGAAATGGAAATAAATGCACTTTCGACTAGCTCTGTCGCAAAACGCATCCAATTTGGCGTGGTTCATAGCAGACAGTCTAGTAGTTTGGAAGAAAATTATGCGCAGATTTACACTAGTTAATAGTAAGCTGTAATTAATGGGCAAGACTTAATTAATTAATTCTTTATCGATCATAGATGTACTAACGTACTGGTTTTTTCTTATGTAAGGCATCTATTGTTCGCCTGGATGGAAAGCCTTGTACGGCTCAAGACAAAGACTTTAAATCTTGCAAGATCAAGGATCCACCTTCTACGAACAGCAAGGCTTCTATTATGTACAAGCAATTCATATCATCAGTATGCGGTCAAAGATTATGTTTACTTTTGACGTGCTTTTTCGTAAAAGTTGTTAAAATCTGTTGTCGTTGATTTATTATAGATCGACTCTTTCTGCTCGAGCAACGGCGGCGACGGTATCAAGCATAACGTGGAAGCTCCAAACCGACAAAACAGAATATGTGAATATAAAAGTACGTGGGACGTGATATTGTCTAGCGAAGATTTTAAAAATGGAGCAAATGCCCCTCCAAGACTTAGCAGGAATACAATTCCAACGTTCAAGGCAAATGCATACTTCATCTCTCAGTTTCTAATATTGTGCATAACATTTGTTCTGTTTCCAGGTTGCAAAAAGGATGAATACCGACAGATATGCAATGGTTCTTGATATTTCTGGCAGCATGAGAACTGATGGAAGAATCGCGCAACTTCGACAAGCCGCACGCACGTTTATTGCTACTGCGCGTGATAAAAGCAAAATTGGACTTGTGCAGTTTAATAATGTGGCTTCAGTTGCTGCCAGTCTCACGACGCTTGGCAGTAATGCAGATAGACAATCTTTAATCAGCCTGTTGCCCGGAGAAGATGCTCCAAATGGTGACACAAGTATTGGTGCAGGATTGCTCAAAGGCATTGAAGTTTTGAGAGGACAAACATTAGGAGATGGAAAAGTTTCCAAAGACATAGGAGGAATTATAGTGCTAGTCACCGATGGTGAAGAAACGAAAAGCCCTTACATTGCTGACGTACAGCCGAGTCTTATTGCAGCTAAAGTGGCAGTGCATTCTATCGGAATTGGATCTGGAGCTTCGATGTTACTAGAAAACTTAGCCAGTGATACCGGAGGAGCCTCGTTTTTTGCTTCGGCTGCTAATGCTGGACTGGTGCGACTGCATAAATGAGTTTTACTAATATACAGTTTATAAAATTTTCTGTTCTTCCATCTGTCTATTTGTTTGCAGTCAGGAACAGCCCTGCTTTCAGATGCGTTTCTTTCAATTTTCAACAGTGGCTCAGCTTCTAGAAGCACTGCTGTCGTAAAAATCTTATCAACGTCCTTTGTCATTACATCGTTTACCAAGTCCAGTGGTTATTTTCTATTGGACTCTGGATTGAGAGTGAACACTACAGTAAGCTTTTCCTGGAGTACTCGCGTTGGAGATGATCTAGTTCCACAGATCAGAGTTAATTCCCCATCAGGCAGAGTGATGAATAACACAGACGCAGTCTTCTTTTCGGCATTCAGGAGCTTAGATTTTCAGCTTCAAAGATTAGATGAAGTGAGTAATTTACTGGCACTTAAGGAAAAACGGTGGTACACAATTTTTTGTATTTAAATGTGACTTGGTATAGGTAGGCAACTGGACATACACCATGTTCAACCCTGCGTCATCGCAACAAACGGTTTCAACAGTCGTCTCTTCTTTTCCGTCAACTTCTGAACCGATTGTCTTGCATGCGAGGATAAGCAATGCTATTGTAGAGTTTCCTGCTACTCCTGTCATCTCTGCAGAACTAACGAAAGGCAGCCGAGGAGTAGCTGGAGCAACTGTAACAGCTCTAGTTTCCAGACCAAGTTATTCGGCGATCGTCATTGAACTTCAAGACAACGGTGTAGGTAAGAAGTTCATAATCCCATCTCCTCTTGGACTACCCCCTTATTTCATTGTCACTGCAGTTCCTGACGAGTATCCAAACGACGGCTTCTACACGTCCTATTTCACTGAAGTTGTCGGGAACGGGCGATACAACGTTATGGTAAAAGCTACAGCCGATGGCCATAGCGCAATAGCCGTTGTCGTCAACCCCTCAGATAACCTGATTTCAAACATGGAAGGTCCCACGCTTGTGTCTGAAGATTTGGAGGCATTTATGCGTTTGGAAGCAGCCGGAGTTATTACAGTAACAAACTACAGTCCACGAGACATGATTCCTCCGGCTCGGATTGTCGACCTGCAAGCTGTCTATACCGATTACCAAAATCAGTTGGTTCAGTTCACTTGGAACTCTGCAGGGGACGATCTATACACGGGCATTGGTAATTTTTCTAAATGTCTTTGTAACACGTTAGGTTTCTACAGAAACTTGACAACATTTTGTTTTCATACAGTTGATCGCTGCAGCTTGCGTATTGCTTCCAGTTTTTATGACTTATTTAACATATCTCGCTTCAACGAGCAGAAAGATGTCACAGAAAGTGAAATTCTGTCCGGAAGTCTTCGTTCACTGCAGGGCGGCCTAACTCAAAATGTTACAGTGCAGATACTCGATTTTCAAACAGACACGACATTCTACGCAGCCATGACCTGTACTGATGAAGCCAACAACCCATCAGGAGTCTCAAATATTGCTCGGTTCTTGTTTCAAAAACCAACAAGTTCCTCTTCAGCTGTATCAGCGGCAGGAGATGGTCCAAACAAGGCTTTGATGTTGTCACTTTTGGTGGTCCTTCGTGGTCTCCTGCCGTGAACTGACCTCATTCGCGACTCAAGAGTGCGAAACTAGCTATTTGTTTGTTGTGCATTGCTGTTATTTCTGTCTTGCTGCAAGTGTTTTGAATTCGTCAGATCACCGCGCTTAGAAGATCACTCACATTTTTTGATCCAGTTTATTGCACGCTAAAATTTAAGGTAATGCTAATCTAGCATATTTTTGCTAAAACGGTGAGTCTGAGCTAACAAGGATTTTTCTGCTGTTTCAGTTATGAAACTTAGCTTTCAAAATAGCTGTGCCAGTTGAATCTTATTTCAGCAGACAGGTTTGCAAATTAGCAGAGACATTCTGCTAATACACGCTCTACAGACTGCTAAATGTATGACATTTGCCTGCTGTCTCAAAAGTCCACAAATAACTGCTTCATATTGATGTCTATGCACAGTAAAAATACAACCTATGATAGAGCAAAGCTACAACGCTACCGTATAGTTTCCAGTGGTACTAGCGGTTCACAATGGTATCTCACACTAGCAGTCTTATTAGGACACTTCTCAATGGCTATCTTGCACCTTTGTAGAATGTGACGAAGATCTCTGTCTGAGTGCCTTCTTTCTACCTGGAGGCTATTCCTTTTCATGTACATTGAGAATGACTCTCCCAGTCTACAAACCAGTACAAACTGTACTAGAGTGCACGCATGCGCAGTCTGGGTTGTATAGTCTGAGTTGTTTTCTAGCTGTCAGTCTACGAGTTGCACTGTATAGTAATATCGTACGTTTGGTGTACGTGATATACCAGTAGAGAATATATTACAAATGGCGACGAGGATTGTGTCTGGATTGTGCGAGCAGATCGAGACTTGCCTGTGAGAATGGCCACAGCAACATTCGCTATTGGAAAAATAGAGGACTATGACGAAGAGAAAGAATTCTTCGACGCGTATATCGAAAGTTTAGAGCATTGGATGTCGGCAAACGCTATTAATGCACAGATCGTCGCAGGAGACGGAGCAGGAGCCGGATAGGCGTGTGAGTGTCTTGTTGACAGCAACTGGCGCAAAGCGTACAGTGTTCTCATGAATCTATTGACGCCAGCGAAGCCTAGCGAGAAGAGCTACGATGACCTAAAGGAAGCGCTGAGATTACACTTCAAGCCAAAAGCATTGGTGATAGCTGAGAGGTTCCGGTTTTACCAGCGAAACCAACAAGCAGGTGAGAGTGTAATGAGATATTTAGTAGTACTAGAACACTTGACAGGTCGGTGTGAGTTTGGTACATTTCTCGACGAAGCGTTGCGGGATAAATTGGTGTGTGGGCTGAGAAATAAAGCCATACAGAAGCGGCTATTGTCTGAGAAGAATTTACATTCCAGAAGGCAGTTGAAACCGCACACGGTATGGAACTGGCAGCCAAAAACACAGCAGAGTTCACTGGTCGAATGTCATCTGAAGCTTCACAGGTGTATGGCATCGGGATCACTCGGAAGAAGGATGGTATGAAGGTGCAACAAGGCAAGAAAACAGGACAGCAGATGGCCAAGAAAGTACAAGGATGTCACCAATGTGGCGGAAACAATGACGAGCAGGAATGTCGTTCTAAAAAGACCAAGTGTTTTGCGTGTCTGTAGGCCGGTCATGTGAAGAGCATGTGCAGGCACAAGTCTCTAGAGACTCGGTAGGTGGAGGAAGAAGATTCCGCGGAGGAGGTTGGGATCTCTTACCTACAAAGTCGCACAATCGACAAGGGGAAGCAAGACAAGGAGGAATCGGGTGGAATACACACCATGGGTCAATTTACGCCTAAGTATACCGTGCAAGTCCAGATAGCAGGACAGCCCATGAAGATAGTGCTAGACACAGGGGCAGTCGTATCCGTCATATCAGAGGAGTGGTATCAGAGACACTTGTGTCAGTATTCCACTACAGGAGACAAACATGAAGCTGAAAGACTATCAAGGAAACAGTCCGAAAGTGAAAGCAGTCTTCTGAATCTCGCTCAGTAACAATGTGCGGTGTGTTGTGCTACGTTCAGAAAAAATGAGGTACGTATCGCGTTATACACTTCGAGATGTGGTTGTGCGTGGATTTAGTGAGCAAGACATAAATTCTACGAAAGAGTTGCTGTTTGAAGTATCCTCTGGGATAGCGGAACTAAAGGATATCAGAAAGAAGAATAGGATCAACCGTCAAAAAGACATACGACTAGGCTTAACGGCGGTGGTGGCATGGTGCAAAGATCCTACAAGCGATAACAACTCACGTTTCCTGTCTCGCCTGTGCGACTATTCTTTAGAAGCTCACAGAGGCGCCTCAGCCTATTCTAGGCTAAACTCAAGGAAGCTTGGTCTTTTCAATCTCAATACCAAGCAATGTCATGCAACAGGCTGGGCTTTCAAGTTTGTGCTCCGCTATCGAAACGCCCAGGCGTCTGTACGTTGCCAATGCATAACTCAGGCTTTTGGCATATTCTTCGGATCCTGGCTGGCCAAAAAAGAGACAGTCGTCTAAATAATGGAGAGCTGAAGACTTGCCAGCACCGTACAAAGTCTAAAACAAAGCATTCGCACCGCCGAAAAGAACTTAGGAGCAGAGCGCAACTTTAACGGAAGAAAGGCATTAAAATCTCGCCTTTCTACCTCATTCCCATCAGATGCCTGCCGTCGCTTTGTACAATTATCTTCTATGCGCAGTCTGCAGATGCAGGTTGGCCAAAAAGGGTAATCCTTCCGGTCTGCTGCCATATAACAATAAGATCAGCTACTTACCGATAGCATCGTTTACAATCAGCCATTAGGAGACGACATGTTAGCAATCAACCGCCACTTTCCCGCTGATTGGATATTGGCTGGACGCCAAAAGGGCTAACAGGAACACCAATCCCTTACTCCTTACTGTTACAACTCTGCAAAGCGATTTCTTTTCGCGTAGGTGCTCGTCTACCACTGAGGCAATTCTATCTTTGCCGACATGTTCCGTCTAGCCCTACGGCATCCAAAGCGACTATAGCCAAAGCCAATCCAAAAACCTTGTTCAAGGTTTCGCAAGATGTAGCTTCGGTACTCTGAAACATGATGCGAAGTCAGACAATGGCTCCATGCTTCCAAGTAAAGGGGAACGCATTCTTACTCCACACTGCCTCCTGTCTTGAGGTCCCCCCTCAAGTTTCGTGTAAGCCTCCAATGGTCTAGAGCTAGCAAATCTATGACACCGAAATTGCCCAGCAACCACGTGACAATCGAGCCAGCGCATAATATCTTTTAGTTGCCAAGAATTTAGTAAAAAGTGCCTTCATTTAACATAAATATTTGCTAATTAATTTTATTTAACTACATATGTAACATTTTAATTAGTATTGATTTGCTACTCTTTTCATTTAGCTGTGTGCTAGTTTGAATAAGTAGAAGATCAATTGCGTAGCTTAGTAATCCATAATTTTTTAGTACTTTAGTTGGTGGCACATAATAGGTCAAGAGCATTATTCGTACGTATAACAACATGTATTATATACATTGTATTAATTTTTCTTAATTTTTTAGCACAAGAAACTGTATCGACATAGCATTAATTAGTAGCAACAAAACCAGCAACGCAATGCTACGACATTCAATATTGTAAAACTCAGGTACTTGTGTCTTTTAGTAAACTCTAGTTAAAGAAGACTGCAATTAAACAAACAAGTCAAAATCAGAGTTCAGCAAATTTACTAAATGTTTAATGTTTACGAAATGTTTAACACTAAAGAAGGTTGTAGAGACACGTTTTGTAATACAGATTCAATGTTCTCTTAATTGCAAAACCCCCTTTTCTACAATATTAGTATTGCACATACGGGCCTCTACAAAGTAAAATACTCACGTGGAAGATATACCTTGCCAGTCGACACCCTTCAATGTTTTGGGAAGTACACGAGGCGCTTATCAGCTTGCTGGTTGTCTTCTGCAATCTACACCACAGTCAAGGTATGGTGTCTGAAATGAGTTGTCTAGAAAGGTCATATTTCCATCTGAACTCTGATAGACCTTGTACATTTTAGCTGCTAACTTCTTTAGACCAGATGCATCTGTTTGGCTTTGTAACATCACAGTTGTAATGGGTAGCAACCAGTTTTGCTGGCTATCAGAGCAGCAGCCGTCGTGACAATGACGCACTGAGTGAAACCGGATCCTATATTTTATTCATGAGCTAAACAACGGAACACATTACTTAGTTCCTAATTGAAGGCGCTTCCACACTAGACCAGAATGATCGCGATCAGATCGGACTTGCGAGCGTCTACATTGCACCTTGAAAACGATACTTTCGCTTCTATATCGATATCACGTGACTAATGTGAACGTTTGGTTTCTTTGCTTGTGGAAAGTCTAATTAATCAATTAATACCACGACATCTAAGCATGTCAAGCCAATGCGACATGTTTACCTCAGCTAGCCAAAAAGTCACCTTAATCTTAGTGCGATGTGATGACGACAACATTAATTAATTAATTAACTATCTGTTTGATAGAACACATTTGAATTTCTCTATGACGAAGGCTGTAGTCGAAAGAAGTCGTGACAGGTGTGTGTGTGTGTGGGCATTCCCATATTGACACTTTTCTTGCAAAGGCTGATATCCATGCTGTGGAAGTAAAAAGGAAAAGTGGGGATGCCTTTGCGTTATGATTGACCATCCCTTCCAGACTTGAGGACAACGCTATAACAAATGTTTTCAAATGGTATGTAGACACTATAGTTGTCGACAGCTGTAAAAACCTCAAACAACTCCATTTGTATAATGACGTGCATACATAATTTTGTACAATAATTGTAGACTATGTCAGAATAGCCAAGCTTTAATGAATCGAAACATTTCTACACGAAATGTGTACTTACCTTGTATTTTATGCTATAGTCAGTATTGAAAAAACTTTGTAAATTATTGTTAATTATTTCTCGTTAGGCTGCCCACTTGTGTGCTTGAATGGAGGATCAATTGTTGGTGTGTGTGGCGGCTGCAAGTGTGCTCCTCAATGGTCAGGATACAACTGCTCAGGTAAATTTAATTAATTCTATTTTTAGGCTTTAGCTTAGTTGAGTATTTGCCTATACACTTCACTTAGGCAGAAACACTTTAAACTACTGCGACAACGGAGCTGCTATTATATCAATATCGTTTCTTTGCTACAATCTACTGAAATTGATTAATTAATTGAAGTTACCAGAGGCAGTCACAAAATATCCGTTCACGAAAAGGCACTTCAAGAAAAAGCGTGATTTAGCAAATCGTCAGGACGTGTGCCTACGAAATCGACTGTGTTTCTCAACTAAATTTTGTACGGCACAATAATTACAACTAATTTTGTATTTGAGGACCGTATGGTCTTTTGTAGAGATGGTGTAGGAATTAAACCATATCAGTGTAAGAAACATTTGTTCTTTCGCCAGTCACTAATTTTCTTAAACTTTCAACATAAGTCATAACTAATTAAATAATCTTCCATTCAATTACTCTAATATGGCGTCATTTTAGCAAATTTATATTTGTTCTGACGGTAGCGGCTTAAGTTACTTCATAGCAAAGTGACGTTTGGTTCCTAGATTATGTTTGTTATATTTCTCTTAAAAGCGGTGACAACGAAACTTAAAGAGAACTTTCACCAAAATCAAAAATATCTCAGATTAAAGCTATCACGTCATGACACAACCCCTAGCAACCGTTTACTGTAGACGGCTATTATAACAGAGAAATAAAGCATTGAATTGTCCTGTTTAAAAGTGTTTATTACCCGTATGTTTCTTTCAGACTAAATTATTGCTGGTTAGCAAGGATGACCGATACCTGTGCACTTTTCAAGGTAAGGATTGTGAGAAATATAGTAGCAAGTTGTGATTTATTGATTAACCAAAGTGAGACTTCAAAGTTATCGAGATGTATTTCTTTTCTGTTATTTGTCTATAGTACATTTGTAAAACTTATTTAGGGTAGTGCTTGACGGTTCACCTGTTTTAAACCGAAAAGGAGTGTGATTTCTCAGTCGTTTTGTCTCTGCTTTGAAAAAGTTTTGCACGTGTATGAGACGCTCTGCATGTTGTGAACCTGGGGCATTGGATCTCTTCTCAGCACTGTCTTCATAATTGCGGTTTTGTTAATTGTGTTCTGCAGTCATTGCAGAGATTGCAGGTTTTTCATTTAATCAGATATTGCCATACTTATACAAACCTGAGGTAGACTCAGACGAGCTTGAAACTCTAACTGGAGAAGATGATAGCGCATTAGAGACCGAACATCAAGAGAAACCAAATTAGGGCCTTCTAGACAACACAGACTTTTGTTTATGTTCATGACTGTTATTCAGAGCAGGAGCAACAGACACTGAATTGTATCACTCAGAATTGAGCCTTCTACAGGGTTGTCTTGCAGCGTGAAGTTATTCGCACAACCTTAGTGGCCAACATGGACAATTTGAGAGAACTTTTGGAGGAACATTTGCCGAATTCGTTTGATGAATTTTATGAACGAGGCTGCACATTTAGTGACTGCATTTGGGTTATTGAAGGGTACTGCGCTTGGCTGCTTGACACAATTTACAAACTGCAACTATGAAAACAGTGCTGAGAAGAGTGCCACTGCCCCAGGCTCACCGCATGTGTAGCGTCTCCTCATTCTAATAGATGGCAAACGTTTTCAAAGCAGAGACCAGATGACTGAGAAATTGCACTCGTTTTTGATTTAAAACAGGTGTACCGCCAAGCAAATGAACCCAGCACTACCCTAACAAAGTTTCACAAGTGTGCTAAAGAAATAGTAAGAAAGAAACACATCATGATAAGTTTGACGTCCCAGTTTGCTTTAATCAATAAATCACAACTTCCTTCCAGATGTCTCACAATTATGACCTTGAAATTGCACAGGTATCGGTCTTTCTTGCTACCTAGCAATCACTTAGTCTGAAAGAAACATATGGGTACTAAACACGCCCATACATGACATTTCTATGCTTTATTTCTCCGTTTTCAGTCCGTCAGCCAACGTCCAGTATGGCCTTGCTTTTATTTTCTAGCGCGCCGGTCTGTACCCCTGCATATAGCTTTACGTGCTGCACCATGACGAAATAGGCATTGTATTGCAATACATAAGATTAAGACTCTTCCGACGGTTCCGGAAGACATGTGTTACATAGTATGATATACGGGCTCGTTGTTCGAACACCTGCGAAGTCAACAGCGCTCTTTGAGACCTTGTTTGGGGAGAGGACAGTTGCATGGGAAACGCCATGCTACGCCGGAAGTGGCAACTACGCACTGGAACACCGTTGAGATGACAGACCACTAGACGCCTTTCTCAATTGAGGCTTGTCTACCGTACTATCATCGTACGGTGTTGTCAGAAAACTAGATTCTTTGAGACGGCCGTGTTCTCATATCTACGAATGGCACTTGTTGTAATCACCTTGCATTACCGCTGATGCTAACGTCAAAGCCACGCCAGAATCGGCATTGAGTGAATGTAAGGCTACTGTAGACACCGTACAAACTGACAAACTACTTGTTAGCGTATTCTAGTAGTAGTATTATTTCTACTGTTTTGGTTTTGGTTAATTAAATGTTGATCTGTCATGAAAAGAATAGTCTGATGTAATACACAACGCATGTGTGTATCACAGAAACAAATTGGACTATTGAACGTGTCTAGTACAGTATATTCAGGTAATCACTGTGCAACAATTAGTCAACTAATCAATTAATTTAATAATTTATCTATCAATAATTAACTGCAGTTACGTGGCTTTATAATTATAGGAAAATTGGTCTCATTACACAAACTCATTATTCCTCTTGTAAGAGACTCTCTCTCTCTAATGAATTTTGTTGTCGTGTGATAGTGATATTTGATAATAATTAATACTCTGAGTGATTATTGTTCACATTTGTGACACAAGCAAGACTTTGGGTTGATTTGATTTCAAGAGCAGCCACTACCTACTGTTTCAACTCTTCTTTCAATTTGTCTGGATCTCTGCAGAGGTGCCACATCTAGCACAAGACTGACAATCTCTTCCAGGATAAACAGTTTCTCCACTTTTTCTCTTCCCCACAGTAGATACATATGTACAGCACGTATTAAAATGCATGAACTAACAGTTCAGCCTCTACATCTCTTCAACATCAATCCCCTTGGCTAGTTAGGACTCCTTATATTATCAGAACACTTACAACTATCAGCAAACTTGAAAATCAATTTGATAGAGTTACAGAAGAACAGAACAAGCGAACATTAAGAACTCATATTACAAACAAGTAAAGGCATATCGTAACTCGTTGAAAACAGCACTGAGCACAAAGAAATCTCAACAGAGTAGCGATATCCAACCTCATAAGACTGCTGAGGCCCAGAAACCTGGTTTCGACGTAGACCTATACTTGACGATTCTTACTCCCATTACTGCACAGTGCGTCAAGTTTGGGGTCAGAAACCTCCCGTGTTTGTAGATGCACACCAGATTCCAGATGCACTAAAACGCTATCACATGCCCTCTACAATTTCCTAGGCTGTTGCTGAAAGAACGCCAAGAGATGGCAGTGTGCTAAGAAACTATAGCGACACACTACCACGTGATTAGTCGCAAATACGCCAGTCTCTCGTCACTTTAGTTGGATAAGACTTAGCCAATATGTTGTCCTTTACGTGCAGATCTTCTACAGACAGTGATCTTCGTCCTAGTGTCCTTCTTTCCAGTAGATTTCCAAAAGCAAACACGTCAAGGAAGGCGGATAGCTCCCGGATATAAAAATTTATATTCTAGCCTCGCCCCCGCAAAACCAAGCCTTGGCTGACGGACTGTTATGGTAGAAGTCTGCAGTAAACGGTTGCTATTGGTTGTGAGTTTTCCTTTAATCACATATTATATACTAGCAGTAGCGTCAGATATTCCATTGATTCTCACAAATTTAGTGTACAATAATATTGAAATTTGAAATTGAGCTATTGCTGATCTTTGCCTACTAACCACTGGTATTAATTTAAGCATTTATCAGAAGAAGAGAATGACGCATTTGTTCCTATTGTTTGGTCACATATGTTTCTGTAAATGTGATAGAAGCTTGGAAATACGAAGCCATCGAGGCATATTACGTAATATATTTCAACATTTCTGAAAATCGTGTCAAATACCGTCTGTAGGAGACCAAATAGTGTTTCTCAGGCAGTAACATTGTCAGGTTACTGAAATCATATAAAGAAGCTGCTGATGGTAGGTGTAAAATTGGTTCAACATGCTTGCTTAAGTCAATTTATTACTACACGACTGAATAAACAGTTTAATTACTAGAAGCAAAGATATTTAATCATACGTTATGTAAGCGATAGCACTCTTTTTGCTAGAACCATGTGGTGGCAATTTTTCTTCTGCTACTGGTCGTATAACGTCACCAGAATTTCCAATGAATTACAAGAATGACGAAAACTGTCGCTGGATTGTTTATGTGCCTTCTACAACTACTGTCGTTCTCTCATTTAAATTTTTCGACACAGAGAAAAATTTTGTCTATCTCCGCGTATACAAAGGAGAAACAACAAATTCTGACCTGGTCGGCGAATACCACGGATATGGCATCCCGTACGAAACAATTATGGAAAGATCGTTTCTAATAGTATTCAAATCCGACAGCTCGGTCACTGATCAAGGATTTTATCTTTATTGGAATACATATCAAGGTCAGTAGTTGTGCCGTGATCTGCAAGCACATATGCATAGAAACGTGAATTTGAATTTGCTGTTTAGGCTACATTCCCAAATTCCTGAATGCTGTCAATGGTGACCACATTCACACTATTGTTGTTAAAGGAGACAAGGTCAGTCTAAAGTGTGATGCTGTCGGAATGCCAGAACCAAAATTGGTTGGAAAAAGAACGGTTTTTGCGTTGCTAAAAACGATAACTCTTTTGTGGAGCTAAGTGGTAATGAGCTAACTTTCCTTCATGTTAACGAAACGGATACAAGCTGGTACATTTGCGAAGCAGGAAACTACTTGGGAAAAATACAGAGGAGCTACCAATTAACAGTTCATGGTAAAATATTCGTTTTGTAGTATATCTTGCACTTGTAGTAAATGGTAGTAGTTACTATTTATTTTTCATCGTTTCTACAAATTGTACACTGTAGGCTATTATGTGTTTAATACCTATATTTTACTGCCAAAATGAAGAGATCAGACCAAGTATTTTCTCAATTTAAAAACCTTTATGTTAATTCGATATAATGCAGTGCAGTATTGTGTTGTAACAGTGTTGTTGCTTTCTTATTAATACGTTTACAGTAATTTTGCAGTCTCAACTATGACGTATTTTGGTCAGATATCCGTGAAATACGGACGGACACATTGGCATGTTATAAACCAGCTAAGAGCAATTGGAATGTTACTGAAATGCGTTGACTCACTTCCAGTCTGCGTGGTTTATATGAGTGTGGATGAGGTGTGTGTGTGTGTGTGTGTGTGTGTGTGTGTGTGTGTGTGTGTGTGTGTGTGTGTGTGTGTGTGTGTGTTTGCAAGTGTGCGTTTGCACATGTGTGTGTTTGCACGTGTTGGTGTGACTGAACAAGTGTCCATGTTTGCTCGAAATGTTTTCGTCCTTCTTGTTTTACAAAACTGATTCAATCAAGACCGCAGCAGTATTAGCGTTTGGTCGTAGGGAAGGTACAAAAGACAGGAAACAGACAAAGAAAAAATGGTAGTCAGCTAATTAGAGTGAGTATAAGGACTTGTTGAGTGACAATTACAGATGTATAGTTTGAAATAGGCAACAAACACTTACTTTCCTGGAACAGCCAACGTAAAATCAAAGGTTTTCCTGTTTTACGATCTTTATACGGAAATTTAATTTGTATTCCCTAATTGATAAATTTACTATTTGAATTGCAGACTATTTCGAAGGTGTTAAGAAAATTGTTGCAATTTTAATAACTCTGGCTTAGTATGATTTAGATGTTTGTAACACGCATGGTGTCTAAACTCAGAGTAGTTTACGAGAACAAATTTGATCGTCGTTCGAAGGCTTGCTTCTGTGTATGTGAGGGTGTAAACAAAGATTCAGGAAATTGTGTCATTGTTGTAAGTGTTGTTTTAAATCAAAAGAGAAACCGGTTGGTGTACAGCAGAGTGACAAGAGAACAGACTCCAATGAAGGATAGACAATCTCTACGTTACATGCGTTAGTCTTTGCAGGCTTGCCTGTCATTTATAGCTAAGCGTAGTTGATCAATTGCTCGATATAGTTCTATTTTCTTTTCGTGTTTTAGTGTATTTCACCAATTTATGTGACACTACGGAATTGTATAAAGTGCATGAATCTATCTCTCTAAACTCACAACTGCTAGCACATGTATCACCCACAAGCGTGCTTGCTCAAAGTTTAGTGTTTGCAAAATGATTGTATGATACAATTTTATTTGCTGCTAATAACAGGAGCGTGTCTCATGAAGATATCATTGGTTTTCAATGGGTGTATAGCCAGATAAGATATCATTGGTTTTCAATGTGTCTATAGCCAGATAATAGTATCGTCAATAAATTGACTACAGAATAAATTATTTCCATCAAATTTTCCATATTTTAGTCTTTAACAGCAAAGATATTGTAAGCAAGACTCCATTACTGTAACAGAAGGCTGTGCCTCGGTTTAATAATTGTTTATCATTATGAACTACTTAACGAGAGGCTCTGTCATGCAAAATTTGAGAGACAATCACCTTGCGACCATTGTGGCGACCTTGGTTAACTGCCGTAAACTTTAATTAAGTTTCTCTAGAGCAATGACTAAGCGCCTATTTTGAATCGAGGAAACCAGCGAATAACAATCATACATGTAGAAAATCATGTCATAAAAACACGGCCAAGAAGAGAGGATTCTGCCCACCCTAGAAACTTTGAAATACGGTCTCGACCATTGACTAATTACAGTAAAAATAGATACAATTTACTTCTTACTACTAAATTGTACAACTTGTAGATATGCATAATGAAGTTACTTGAATACTTTATATGTTGTTGTTGTTTTAGTTTTTCCAGTTTTAATTCAAAACCCTGACAGTATTCATTTTGAACCATTTGTTAAATATGCTCAACAAGCGGCATTTTGGCGCCAAGTGTATGGCATTCCTGACCCTGATGTCAACTGGAGAAAGGTTAATCGATAAGCAAATATTAGTTATTAATTGGCGTATCACTAATTGATATGTTTGTTTTGTTCTAGGATGGAATGCAAATAGAAAAAACAAGCACTTACTTTACAAAAGGAAGTCAATGGCTACTAATTTCTGAAGTGACTCTTGCTGATTTGGGAAATTACTCTTGCTATGTCAACAACTCATTGGGGCATGTAGAGTCCGATCTAGCCACGTTATCGGCGTCGAACGCTACTGGTGAGAGTTAAGCATTTGACAGAAATAAGGTTACCTTGTTTTGTGTTTATTGTAGACAGGTATTTTCGCTTCTGGCGCATTTACACCACTCTAACTCCGATCCTGCATCAGCGAGCTTACATTTATATATACTGTTTCTCTTGCTTCGATTTGGGAACCTTCAAGATTTACAAAAATGGAATATATCTAAATACTTCAGCCGATGAGCGAATATATTTCTATAGTAGCTATTCTAGATTTCGCTTTATCATGTCATATGTGACTGAAGTAGATTTTGGAATATACGAAATTCTGTTCGTCGACCGAGGAATTTCTTGGTTTACAGTCATCGACGTTCAAGGTTAGCAAGTATATCTAATACACACAATTATGTATAACACGTAATCATCATACCAATTATTACAGTTCCACCGATGACATCTGTTACAACTATAGGCGATGTCTATATAGAGAGTCTGGAGGCGAGACTAATGTACTATTACAACTACCACAACTGTTGTTTTCTATTCAAAGTGCGTAGGTCAGGCGGATAATGTAATAGGAATATTGGCTTCCTACCAACTTGTATTACTAGACTACACCAGATTCTCTGCACCAAACAGGATACATGGCCTGCCGCCAAGCCACAAAACCACCAGACTCACACAGAGAGGAAGCAAACTCCCTCAAAAATTTACATAATTATGTCTACAACTAGAACTCACCATCACAAATCGTCTCGTCGGAGCCGTCCAAACAGTCGTTCTCTCCGTCGCAAACCCACGAGCGGGGAATGCATGAATTTCTTGCCGGCGAAACGCACTTGAAGAAGAGAGCCGGACGCTCTTGACAGGGATCTGCAAAGAGAGACAGTGTAGCAAAATAGACCGCAAGCGTTGCACGTGGATTCCCGGCTGTGCACTTGACAACGCGTGGGCAGGGCGACGGTGTAGTTTAGCGAAAACAGCAAATAAGATCATCGCGAAACGAGAGAAAATTACGTCAGTAGAAACGACAGCAATTGAATTGCATTTACAAATATGCTCAGTGGAGTGATTTTTTCTAGAGAAACCTTTCAGGGGGTCATGCCACTGCAAATGTGGTGGACGTGACCAAAACAGACCTTGCACAAGGCAGTGACATTTCAATTTTGGCATCACTGTGTAGTTAAAATAGCAACCTGTTTAATTCAAATAGCAACAATGACGTCCCAATCCTATAATGACGTCCAACTAGAACCAGTCTCGTCGCAACTTGCTACAGACGTTGTCGCCGGACGTATATAGTCTCCTCCATTCCGAAAATATCTCACAGACGCGATAAATACCTGCAGCTTCTCTCAACAAGCGATGTGATCGACCGATAACATAACAACCAAACTCCCTCGAAATTTGCGGAATTCTAGGCTCGCAAGAAGTCAGCACTCACGGTGTCAAACGTCACCGCAAACAACTCGAAACCAAAAAGCCACAATTGTGCAGAAGGTCGTGAAAATGAACGGAAGCTGGTACCGATGAGCGGTACACCTGGAAGCAAAACGCGTGCCAAAATTTCACCCGCCCATGAGGCAATCATTGCGAAATTTTGGCACATCGCCTACAATTCGTAGCACGACGTTTCAATTGCGGCAACAAAGCAATTGCGAACACGTGCCAAGTCGCGACGATCACGACGTTCCTCCACGTCCAGCAGAACAAAGAGCAAGAACCGGAAACCGCTAGTTACAATGTAACAGTAAGAGCTTACAGTGTAGCGAGGTATGACCTACTGGCATTACCTCAAAATCGTTCACATGTCAAATTTCACGTTTTTTTGCTGTCTGGCTAGGATGTTGGCAAAACACGCAATGTGACGTCTCTTACCTGCGTTATTTATCCAGCAGAAGGAAGACAGTAGAGTGAGCATTATCGGCCAAAGCATATTCACGGGCTTGGACGATTGCAAGCCTCTGGCAGTGGCGTAGAAAGCAATTAAAACGTGGTGCGGCCTAGCGCGCGTTAAAAGGCGTGGTCATTTAGCGTGCGCTACCATACGAAAGTGTGGTCCTAGTTGTACACGCATGCAGCCTCTGGTCGCACCGACTCACAGCTCCTAAGGCCCTGCAGCCCTACTTATCACTTATACAGTTGACACTTCCACTGTAATCCAAAGAAACCGAGCCTACTAAAACTAAAGTGATTGCTAATGCGCTGCTGCTCAACATCTAACGTTTCTGGATTCGTTGTATAGACCGTGAACAGCTGCAATGAGCGGTTATATAGATGTATCTAGCATAAAGGAAGCTCATCAGCCTAGAAAGTTTGTGTTTCCAAAACGAATCTTAGCCACGCATTCCACACATCCAATCAGAGTCTCAGGCCAGGATCATGTATGGCAGGCCATGCGTTGCAATATTCGATTTGAACAAATATTTGCAATTTTAGGCAAATTTATTCCAAAAGATACTGAATATATGCGATTCCATCTCTAATATGTTCATTGTCTGAAACATTTGTGCGATTTTGCTAGCCGAGATCTATGCCATTTTTATCTTAATTGCAATTTGTTTTCGGCATAGTTTTCATTTCTGTCCCAATATATACGATTGCCCTCCATAGATATATATATATAGGATCCTGTATGACTATTTTATGCGATTTCATAGTCGCTGCAATGCATTTTTGAAAAGTTTATGCGATTCTTCGTGAATACATGCGATTGTGGCGCAAATATATACGTTTCTGTACTTTGAATAGATGCAATTCTCATGCGAATATTTGCAATTCTGTACTGTAACGATATGCGATTCTGCATGGTGCAAATACATGCGATTCTGTACTGCGTTTGAATATATGCGATTCTGGTGCAGACATATGCGATTCTCATTCGCTGGCGGCAAAAGTGATAGATTGCTAAAGATAGCTTCGGAAGTGACAATGATGTCGCAAGCTACAAACGCTACATTCTTTCACCGTTGTGTCAGTGACCTCTACCTGCTGAGTACGTGTACCACTTGCCCTAGAGTAATGTCTTTCCTGCAGTATCTGAAGATGTACTAGAAGACTGCCAGGTGCATTTGCAAACCGTTGACGATCGTGGATCAGAGTCTCTTCTCGAAAGATCAGCTGTTCGCCTAGAAGATAAAAAGCTAATTCTATGAGACGGTCTGACGTTTGTGTACGTTAAGTTTGCGCCTGCTCGCTGCACCTTTACCTGTATTGACCAAAGCGCTTTTCTGCAACTTTTCCAAAACGTAATATACGACTACGACTAACTAAGAGTTTACCAATAGATGATGATGGCAGGGCTATATCTCTAGACATTCAGTGCTTCACACATCAAAATATTAGACTTTGCTAAAGCATTTTTGTTTTTAAAAGTACTATGTACGGTGTCACGTCTGTCTGTCTGTCTGTCTGTCTGTCTGTCTGTCTGTCTGTCTGTCTGTCTGTCTGTCTTTCTGTCCGTCCGTCCGTCCGTCCGTCCGTCCGTCAGTTCGTCCGTCCGTCCGTCCGTCCGTCCGTTCGTCTGTCTGTCTGTTTGTCTGTCTGTCTGTCTGTCTGTCTGTCTGTCTGTCTGTCTGTCTGTCTGTCTGTCTGTCTGTCAATACACGTATTTGCCATTTAAATCAAACATTTACATCATGAGCAACTAAAATAGAAACGTCCACAGCAACACTAGTACAACGTTAACAGGACCATTACGGTCCTGAGCCAATTACACTACGTTATGACGATCTAGTATATCTGGCTATGTTAATAGTTTTGTCCGAGATGACTTTCGCATTACATCGTTGTAGCTAGTGTCACTGATATGATATTGATCGCCACTTTGTCTTGAAGTCGGTCTCATTTCGTTTTCCTTCATCATTCCTTGCACTCTTTGCCAGTTTGCTCAAAGACTTTACTGCTTGTTCGCCCCAACGGTAAAAATATTCAAAAACGAGAGAAATGACCAATGGGCAGGACCCTTCTGGCAGCAGCTCAGAATTATGTTTGTCTGTTAGTCTGTCTGAGTGTCTGAACGTTTGTCTGTTTGTCTGTGTGTTTGTCAAATAACATTTATTTCAAACATACATCTATAATACAATGCTAGCAAGGTAACTATATATATTTCTGTAACTACGAGAGTTTAGTAGGACTAGACTTAATAAATCAAACATACATGTAACACTTAAAAAAGAGCAATGCAGACTACCCAGAGCCAACTGTCTGTCTGCCTGTCTGTTTGTCTGTCTTTCTGTCTGTCTGTCTGTCTGTCTGTCTGTCTGTCTGTCTGTCTGTCTGTCTGTCTGTCTGTCTGTCTGTCTGTCTGTCTATCGTGTTCGTCCGCACGTCCATACGTTCGTTTTTCCATCGACTCCTGATCTGATATATTCTGCTATAAAATTGTAAGCCTTTAAGTGTATATAGGGCAGTGCGCGTACTAAGGTCTTTAGACGAAGAACATCATACAATTTTACTACCCGAAACACGTCGTGCAATTTCCGATCTGGAGACTCAATTCTGTACTCTCCTTCATGCTTGGGATCAGCTGACTGCTCAAATGGTATTACACCATTGTTCTGCTACAGCAGTACTTAGATCGGTTCATAGTTCACATAACTCAGAAAGATACCGACAACGCGGCCGTCCACGAGTGCCTATCGATGGCGAACAATTAATTTATCCATATTCTTGTGACTTTTCATATTCTCAAGTAGCTGATATGCATTTGGTTCACCGATATACAATTTGGCGCCGTTGCCAAACCTTGGGGATTCCTACGTCTTGGTGCGTAACTAAAACGCTTTTCGGAAATTGGTGTAAGATTTTGTTTTTAGAATTTTTTCAGATATTTTGGACGACAACTTAAGGGAAATCGTCCAGAAAATCGTTCGGAACCAACCCCATACCGGCTGTTCAATGCTTATGGGTATTCTTCGTTCCAGGGGAATATACGTCCAAAGACACAGGTGCAGGTCAGCTCTCGTAACTGCCGACCCCATTGCTTCGGCTATGCGATGGGGCGCTGCCGTTCAAAGAAGAACATATAATGTTCTAGGACCCAACAGTTTGTGGCATATTGACAGTCACCACTCACTGATACGTTGGCGTCTGGTTGTGCACGGTGGTATCGACGGCTATTCTCGGATGGTTGTGTACTTAACTTGTTCAGACAACAACCGAGCCGACACAGTCTTGGAAGCCTTCAATGAGGCTACGAGATTGTGAGAGTGGCCTTCAAGAGTTAGAGGAAATAAGGGAGGAGAGAATAATAGATACAGACAAGTATCTGTCAAGTAAAGCCGTTTTTACATATACAACCATAAATCTGGTTAGGCTAATCGCACTGATTCACAGTCACAAAGAGTAAAGTAACAAATAATTGATACAAATGTGTTCATTAAGCCATGATATGCTGTCTAACAAATGTCCTAACATTGGTGTGCACACTACCATCAGTGCAGAAAGCTACAGAGGCAACCGAATCACTTCAATCAATCACAGAAAACCAAAAACTGACTAACACTATACTCAGAATGTGTTACCGCATGGACCCAAGCAAGCAAACACGGACGCTATCAAACAAACTAAACTAAGTTGCAGTTGCAAGAACTGTGACTCACCGTCTCAGAGTTGTTTGCTTTCAGCATCCATGCGAGTAGAACACAGACCCGTATGTTTTGACTCGTGCACACCTACAGCTAGCCTCGTACCCAGGCCCTCTTGCGCGCCCGGAGAAGAGGGCCTGGTACACGTTGTATTCGCATGCGCGCATAAATTAGAAGGAAATCGTGGTAATATATGCACGCATGCGGAACCGACGTTGTTTAGAATCTCGAGCCGATAATGTCGCGCGCAATCGACAGTGAAACAGCTTCCGTGTTCAGTAGTGATGAAGCCCTAGATCTAGACCCAAGGTCAAATGAAACTCCGCGTTCGCGTAATCTTTGACTTGTTCTATCATCAGCAATACTATAGGAGACACGATCGCGACAATGACGACATATCCACAATCTTCTTCACCACATTTCTCTAGCTTACAGTCAACCCTATACGGTGTATGTTGATAGCACAGCGATTTACCGTATCCTGTAGGAAGCCAGCTGCAGACGTCGTTTCCATTGTAGATGTACTCTACGACAACACGCTGCTGCTCCTTCAGCTCTACATTACACAGCTTAAGCTTGCCTAGAGCGTAGTGCAACACCATATCAAAACCAGAAGCTCTGCCTTCAGCCAAATTGAGTCTCACTGCGCGCGACATTATCGGCTCGAGATTCTAAACAACGTCGGTTCCGCATGCGTGCATGTATTACCACGATTTCCTTCTAATTTATGCGCGCATGCGAATACAACGTGTACCAGGCCCTCTTCTCCGGGCGCGCAAGAGGGCCTGGGTACGAGGCTAACCTACAGCTAGCCTCGATCTTCCAGACCAGAAAGCGCGCACAGCACGCTCACTCTACTGTATTCAGTACGTACTAGTCTGAACAAGAACGGTACTGTACTAAAATGATTTCGGAAATAGCCTTCTAAGGCAATCAGCGTCTTAGAACCGGAATGTCGGTTGTAAATTTGATTGTTTTAGCAGTAATTGGCTAGAATTATTGTGGTACACACGGCGATTACAGGTAAAAAGACTGATGTATTGTAAATAAGCGATGTGTTATATAACGACTGATATGCTAACGTGCACTAAGACGTAAAAATATTATATTACTACATATTACATGATCACTCCCCTCAAACGAAGGGCTAAAGTACAAGTCTACAATTTTATCATTCAAATATTTTGGGCGAGATATTTGATGTTGAGATCTTCTAAGAACTTGCGGAGCTTCAGTACGTGAATTAGAATCTGATTCAACGGGATCAGGTAACTCTCCTCAGAGTCTGTGGAAATATCTGAGAATATCTCTCTCTGTTGCTTTACATTTGTTTTAGTATCCAAAAGATCCCTCTGTTAGTTTACATCTATTCTAATATCTTTAAAACGCAAGTTACGTTGTACATATGGTTTTATTGTATCATGATGGAGAGTCACATCCTTCCTCCTATATGGTCGACGAACCCTGTATCTACGTCGAATATATTTTTAAAAAATTTATAGGGTCCCATCCATCGTGGACAGAAAGAGCGAGATACTTGTTTCCCTCCACTAGGACGTGTAATCCACACTAGATCTCCAACACTGTATGGAGTGAAGTGCAACTTTGATTTGTTGTACTGTCTTTGTCTTTCATTTGATCTATGACTGTAGTTTTTCTTTATCTTTTGGTATATATTAGGAACAGATGTCAAACTGTTCTCTACATAAGCCATTGGTGACGTCATCTTGTGTCCTGTTATCCTGCACACAGAATCTGCTGCAGCTTGTAACAACGTCCTAGGCATCTCTTTGAAAATAACTCTATATGGGATGTTTCCAATCGACTCATGATACGACGTATTATAGGCCAGTTGGACTTGTGTCAAATGGTTTTGCTATGTCGTATCGTTAGAATCCATCGCCGTTGCCAGCATTTCTTCCAATGTCCTATCAAAACATTCTACCGCACCATTAGCTTGGGGGTGATATGCCATTGACTTAGTATGTCGTATTCCATGTTGACTACCAAATTGCTCAAAAGCTCGACTTCTGAAACATGTTCCATTGTCGGAATGAACTACTTCTGGCAGTCCATATCTAGCAATCCATTCTTGAATCTTGCAACTTACTTCTTCTGTTGCCTGTCGTTGCAATGGGCACAATTCCACATATTTGAAAAATGCATCCTGAATAACTAAGATAAATTGTGATCTCTTGTCGTTTCGAGGTAACGATCCTTTAATGTCTATTTCGACTCTCTCAAACGGTTTCTCTGCTATAGGGCGCTCTTTCAATGGAGCTCGCGCTCTTTGATGTGCTGGCATCCTTTCCCAACATGTATGACAAGATTTAGTGTAATCCATTACATCTCTGTTTACAGTGCTCCACCAAAATCAATCCAATATCCGAGTCAATGTCTTCTTGACACCTTGATGTCCTGAGAAAGCATTATTATGCGCTAGCCGAAGTACTTCAGGTATCAGAGCAATAGGTACGACAATCTGCGAATGCTCTTGAGATGATGTTCTATGTAATAAATACTCCATCTTTTGAAAGCGTTACCTTCTCCCGTAGTAAACATTGTAATTGTAGTTTTCTGGATGATCCAAACTCAATTGCTTCGATTAATCCCTACTAACATGGCTAGATGCCGCTGATAGCACAAGATCTCTCCACTGGAAGTCCCCGAAAGTGTTTGTTGTCCAACAATCGCTCAACATACAAATTTCGGTGAGCTTTCCCGAGGCGTAAACAATGACGCGGGACTTGTTATATTGTCTTCCTGAGTAAACTGTTCTTCGCCATTGCCAAATCCAATTCGACTGAGAGCATCCGCCACTCTATTTCGATCTCCTTTTATGTATTTAGGAGTGAACAGTATTCTTGTAATTCCGCTATCCACCTTGCACGACGACCGCATGGGTCTTTGGCAGTAGATAGATACCATAATGGAGTGGAAAATGATCAGTCCGCAGCAAAAAGTTTGTTCCTAACAAATGGTGTCGAAAGTGACTAGTTGCCGTAACGACTGCAAGAAATTCTCTATCACATGTAGAGTATCGTCTCTCTGTCTTAGATAAAGATCTACTAAAATATGCAATCGTAGTACTTTTGAACTTTCTTGTGCCAGTTCTGCACCAATCCCTACAATTGATATATCTGTAGTCAAAACAAAGGTTTATCTGCCATACGATGAGCCAAGATCGCTGCTGTAGACAAGTTTTGCTTCAAAGCAATAAATGCATCAAGACAATGAGTTAACCTCTAAACTTTCTGTTCTCCAGCTAACATAGATGTCAAGAGTGCTGCAAATTTAGCATACTGTGGAATAAATCGACGATAAAAACAAGTGATGCCCAAGAAAACCTTCACCTCCTTGGCAGTAGTAGGTGTAGGTATTCTTTCAATAGCTGCAGCCTTCCGTAGATCAGGGTTAATTCCTTCCGCTCTAATATGAAATCCACAGAATGTTGCCTGAGTTGTAATAAATTGACATCATTTCTTCGCAGTAAGTCGAAGTCCGTGTTTGTGAAGAGTTGACAATGCTTGTTCCAACCGATCCAAATGTAATTGAAATGTATCTGAAACTATACAGATATCATCCATACAGAGGACTAGCTGAATTGGTGTTTAATGTCACAGAACTAGTGACATCATTCGACAAAACGTTGTTGGAGCTCCCTTCAACCCAAACGGCCTTCTGTTGAATTCATACAAACCCGAAGGTGTCCGGAACGCTGTCCTTTTCTTAGCCTTTTCCAAGATTGGTACTTGAAAATATCATCTTGCCAAGTCCAAGATGCTAAAAAAATTTGCTCCCGACAGTGACTTAAACACCTCTTGAAAATTCCCAGGTGGTATTGCTGTGTCTTTAGTTTTACAATTTAACTGTCTGTAGTCTGCACATAAATGAAGACTCCCATCACTCTTTCTAACTGGACATATAGGTGCCGCAAGTCCAGAAGTAGATGGTCAAATTATCCCATCTTGCTGTATCGTCTCACTTCATCTTCAACCTCAGCTTTCCATCTTGTAGGTAGATTTCGAGGGCGGCAAGCTATTGAAGTTTTAGTAGAATGCGGAATCGTATTTCAACATCTTCTGAATACCCTTCACTGCCTGGATAAGAGAACACGTCCCGATGACGTTTTAGAAGATTCTCCAAATGTTAGTTCTCATCAGAACGCAGTGACTCACCCAGATCTATGTCAACCATTGGGTTGTAAATATTGGTACTCTTTCCAACTGGTCTTCGATCCACCCCATCCAACGCAGTTGCCTCAGTAAATTTCGCCAAATCTGTCCTTTATGTATTAAGATGCATGACCCGTCCTGCGTACGGACAGAGTACTGTAGTGTTATGACGGAAGACTCAGTTTGAGCATGTGTAGACACGCCATGTGCAATTTTTTTGCTAGAAATCGACACACTCCCTGTGTGGATTCAGTTCAAATAACTGATGTGGGCGTGTGTTCGAATAAACTGGAATGTGCTAATTAGTTAATATCCCGTTGAAGACAAATGAAAACTTAACCAAGTGTTCCATTCCGAGAAAGTTGCAGCGACTTTTCCGTTCAGAGATATAAATCTGCGCAATAGAAACTTGAAAGTCACGTGCAGTTTCTTACTCAGCCATAGGATACATGCAGCAGCTTGACATGCAGGCATGCACGATTTAGCGCACTGTTTGCTCTCTGTTTGTGATGTGTTCACACTCCCAGTGTAGCGCTCGGTGCAGGAAACGTGTAGGTTGGATTCAGTGCGAACGCAGTCACACGTCTTTTCAGTGAGTCTTCTCGGAGCCATTTCAACAGTCCCATTGGATGTTATAACTTCGAAGACGTTGCTGCAGTAACGAATGTGACAGGTATTCGGCGAGCGTACTCGGGAAAACCAAAGGTAGGCGTATTTCTAAATACCTAGATATCCTACGTCGCCGGTGAATAAACGAAACGCTCCAAGCATACCGTCCGAGGTCAGCTTAATTTGGTGGAGGTCCGATGAGCCGTTGCAGAGTAATTCGCTTGCGAGTGGAGGCGGGTCCACCTGGGATATTTTACAATATACTCTGCACGTTTCCAATCTATACGCACTGACCATTACTAAGTACACTTCTACGTCTTTGCTCTGGACGTAATTTGATGTTATCTAAAGCGCGCGAGTAGAGGCGGGTCCTCTTGGGATATTATAGAATATACTCAGTACGTTTCCAACCTACCTACATTCACTGAACAATATTTCTTTTCAGAACTCTTATCTTTTTGCTGTAGATGTAGTTCGATGTTTAAAATAAACAAATCAACTAAATCTTGCTCAGATGACGCAGTCTGATGAGACTGCTGAATATTTATAGCATTGTGACGTAACAATGGCATGTGAACAAGCAATGGATATTGAAAGTGAGCATTGCACTCTTAGTTATGAGAAAACAGAGCTACCCTAGAAGATTGAGTTTACGTAACGGTACATCCTTCCAATTGAGTCTATCAGAAGTATGCCGTTTACTTTCTGAACGACGAACAGCACTATCATGTAGTTCTACGATGCACCCCCAAAAGGGGACCCGACTGAAAAAGCTGGAAAACGACGACACCCTCCCCATGTTCATACCCATGTAGATTTACGCCTGTACCCCAAATTTTAGCCTCGTGGGTGATCCGGTCTAGCCAGCTATCGAACTTACAACACACACACACACACACACACACACACACACACACACACACACACACACACACACACACACACACACACACACACAACACCGCCGATTTTATATAGTAGTATAGACTACAGGTTCTGTGCAGACATTCATAACCCTCACCGGAAAATCTCTTCCTTTTCCTCCAACACAACAGGGAGCACATCCCAAAACTCGTGAACGTTCAGATAACTCATCAACTACTTCTAAAATTCCTGTCCGTTCACTAGTAACATTGGAGTGTATATTTCCCCAAATGGTGTATATTTCCCCAAATAGGCCCGACTATTACACTGCTTGGCGAATATACCCGAACAAACTTTAACTAACGCACTTCAGACCTTGTTGGTTCTGATTTGACTGGTTAGAATGTTGTCACTTCTTTCCCTTTCAGGGAAACTTTCTATTAGCGACATCTATCTGGACCTCAAGAGTCAACAGAATATCAGTGCTCAAAACCCCACAGTCGATTCCTTTCACAACGAAAAATGAACTGTATACCTTATGAGATCCCAACTGAAACGACGTAACTACAGTTCCCTCACATTGTCAGGTAGTACCATCAACCATTATTGGTTGGCGAACAATATTCCTTTTAACTGTCATGTGGTTCATCTGAACAACATCAAGTGGTATCAAGCTGATGTCTGCTCTTGTATCCACCAAAAAAGAAAGAGGTTGTTGATCAATATTAGCGGTAACCATAATTTGACTGTGAAGAGCTGTGGCTAAATTAGTGATCTGACCTCCTCTCTTTGATGCAGAAGATGCAGCAGTACAGTTTCGGGCAACATGACCCAGTCTCAAACATCGATGACAATCATGAAAATGAGGGCAAATGGACCGGAGGTGGTTAATATCACCACAAATATAACATTTCTTCTTAAGCATTGGATCTTGAGGTTGCTGATACTTCCTTCTAGGTGTCCACTTCTAACCGCGACCACGCATCGATTGCACTGTCGCTTGGGTGTCTAAACTGTCGTTGCCAAAAACGGTAACTGTCTGACGAGTAGATGACATATCGTTGTAGATTTCCATGTCACATCTGGAAACTTGATTGACTGGTAAAGCGGTAAACTGCTTTGATTGACTAGACTTGCATTTGCCGGTGACGGTCTTACTGACGAAATTCCGGCTAATCGAAGTTGGTTGACTTCTTCTGCTAATTCTTTGACACCTTCAGCGTTATTAGTCTTGTCTCTTCTCAACAGGATTTGGAATTCTCTTGGTAGTTTATCTAGAAAAGCGTCTCTGGCCAAAGTAATCGCGGACCCACTATCAAACTTCGAATACGCTAGCCGTACTAACCTGTCAATGTCGTGAGCGAACGCTGCTAGTGGTTCTTCGAATTGTTTCCAGTTTCTGCCGCGCAACTCCTACACCGCGAGCCGCCTATCTATTGACCCACAGAGGAACTCCTTCTTTAGAGTGTAAGCACAAATAACATCAAAATCTTGCTTTTCCTCACTCTGATGACGTTGATAGTTCTCAAAGGCCGCCTCTTCTAATCGGGATGCTAGAGCCAGTGCCTTTTTCTTACCCTCAAAGCCCTTAAGTGCTGTCCAAAAAATAATACTGTCCAGAAAGGAAAGTAATTTCCAGTTTCTTCAAAAGCCTGAGGCGCATCACGTTGCATTCTAAAATCCTACTCCTGCCACCAATGTTTTACACAAGGCGATTGCAGGTAAAAAAACTGATGTACTATAAGTAAGTGTTGTTTATACAACCACTGATATGCTAAGGTGCACTAAGACGTAAAACTATTATATTAATACATTACATTAGTAGGTGCGGATGACTCTTCAGACAGTGAAGAGATCCTCCTAATTATAAGAGACGACGAGACTGACAACAATGACTAAATAATACAATTAGTCTCGTGAGTGTCGTTTAGTAGCGGTATTCTTTGTTGGTAATCATGGCAGGAGTCTCTTTTCGGGAAGCATTTTTTAGTCTGGACAAGTAAGGTACTAAATTATTTCGGAGCCAATCATCGTCTTAGAACCTGAATGTCGGTTGTAAATTTTCATTTGTCTAGCAGTAATTGGTTATGTTAGGTGCACTAACGCTGATAGCCGTAATAAGGACTCTGGTGCACGCACACATCTTATTTTTAGTTTCAGCTTTAGTTCTTCGATCTTTTGGTGAAAGGAAATGCCTAGCAGCGTCCGTGGAACATCACCTTTGACAACTGGTTGAGCGGTGGTCTCGCTAGTCGAGCGTTTAGACTAGCTAGCGGTCTGCAAAAGAATCTAAAGAGTCGTTGTTTCTTCCCGTACACCAAGATATCTTCGCAAACACGGCCGACGTCTTTTTTCGTCCGTGAGATCTCATTGCATTTACAAACCATATGTTGATCTAGGTAAAACTACCATCTAGCATCACTTTTTAATAAGTACTTTGGAAATCATTTTAGTATCGCTTTGGCCCAGACTAGAATTTGTGCGCTTTGCGCGCTTTCTTGTCTGGTATTTCGAGACTGACACGAATCAGTAGAGTCCCATATCTGTATGTGTTCGGATAACGGCTAGATTCGGACGAACAAATTCCTGTTTGGCACCGACAATTGGATTTTTGTAAAAACATCTTTCTTGAGGTCTTTTTCCCTAAAAATAATTCTCGTGCTTGTAAGCCACTCCTACATATTTTCTGCTTAATTTTGTTAAAACTATTTTTAATACAAAGTTGGGGTAAGGAGCGTTATCAAGCACGATAACAGAGCCTGGCTGTACATAGACCGGCAGCTTTTCGAACTGCTCCAAGAAATGCTCTGAGTATAATTGGTTATGATAGTCTTTGGTCTATCTGTATCTGTTTCCGTCTCTGTTTGTCTCCGTCTCCGTCTCCGTCTTCGTCTCCGTCTCCGTCTCCGTCTCCGTCTCCGTCTCCGTCTCCGTCTCCGTCTCCGTCTCCGTCTCCGTCTCCGTCTCCGTCTCCGTCTCCGTCTCCGTCTCCGTCTCCGTCTCCGTCTCCGTCTCCGTCTCCGTCTCCGTCTCCAGCTCCAGCTCCGTCACCGTCCCCGTCCCCGTCTCCGTTTTCGTCCCCGTTCACGTCTTCGCCTCCGTCTCCGCCTCCGTCTCCGTCTCCGTCTCCGTCCCGTCTCCGCCTCCGTCCCCGTCTCCGTTTCCGTCTTCGTCCTCGTCCCCGTCTCAGTTTCGTCCCCGTCCACGTCTTCGTTTTCGTCCCCGTCTCCGTCTTCGTCTCCGTCTCCGTCCCCGTCCCCGTCTCCGTTTTCGTCCCCGTCCACGTCTCCGTTTTCGTCCCCGTCCACATCTCCGTTTTCGTCCCTGTCCACGTCTCCGTCTCCGTCTCCGCCTCCGTCTCCGCCTCCGCCTCCGCCTCCGCCTCCGCCTCCGCCTCCGCCTCCGCCTCCGCCTCCGCCTCCGCCTCCGCCTCCGCCTCCGCCTCCGCCTCCGCCTCCGCCTCCGCCTCCGCCTCCGCCTCCGCCTCCGCCTCCGCCTCCGCCTCCGCCTCCGCCTCCGCCTCCGCCTCCGCCTCCGCCTCCGCCTCCGCCTCCGCCTCCGCCTCCGCCTCCGCCTCCGCCTCCGCCTCCGCCTCCGCCTCCGCCTCCGTCTCCGCCTCCGTCCCCGTCTCCGTCTCCGTCTCCGTCCCGTCTCCGTCCCGTCTCCGCCTCCGTCTCCGCCTCCGTCTCCGTCTCCGTCTCCGCCTCCGTCTCCGCCTCCGTCTCCGCCTTCGTCTCCGCCTTCGTCTCCGCCTTCGTCTCCGCCTTCGTCTCCGCCTTCGTCTCCGCCTTCGTCTCCGCCTTCGTCTCCGCCTCCGTCTCCGCCTCCGTCTCCGCCTCCGTCTCCGCCTCCGTCTCCGCCTCCGTCTCCGCCTCCGTCTCCGCCTCCGTCTCCGCCTCCGTCTCCGCCTCCGTCTCCGCCTCCGTCTCCGCCTCCGTCTCCGCCTCCGTCTCCGCCTCCGTCTCCGCCTCCGTCTCCGCCTCCGTCTCCGCCTCCGTCTCCGCCTCCGTCTCCGCCTCCGTCTCCGCCTCCGTCTCCGCCTCCGTCTCCGCCTCCGTCTCCGCCTCCGTCTCCGCCTCCGTCTCCGCCTCCGTCTCCGCCTCCGCCTCCGCCTCCGCCTCCGCCTCCGCCTCCGCCTCCGCCTCCGTCCCCGTCTCCGTCCCCGTCTCCGTCTCCGTCTCCGCCTCCATCTCGCACACTTTTCTGAACATCGCAATAACCTTCTCTTAACTCTAAAGCAGATTTTAGACAGAGCAGCAACAAGTAAAGTAAATTTGATATGAAATGCAAGGAATAAAAGAAATTGGTGTTCTGTGGACACATGCCTTCTTGATTTCATTGCGTGGGATACTATGATGGTAGTACGTCTAACTTAACCTAGGGTTTCAAGATGGCAAACATGTAGAAGAGTAATTTAAAACTTTTAGTGAGTATCTTTTATATTTTATTAATTAATAATATAAAGCTTTGTAAAAACTCTATATATGACTGAGCAACTCACTTACAAAAATATGTTGTTGGAATAATTTCCCGTATATAGCTCTGGGAATGGTGGTTTACTATATCTGTCACGTTCAGAAGTGCGCCGGACCCTTAGCTCACAAAGCAGTATTCGCAATTTCTTGTGCATGGAAAACACAAAACCATAAACGATTCGTTAATCTGATGCGGACAACGTTTATGAAAATATCATTTACAGAAAGAGTGTAATTCATGTTTTTCGATTGTTAGGTCTTGTCGGGAATAATCAACCGAATTTTAATCTGCACCGCTATAAATCCCGCTGGAAAGATAGACTACCGCAAGTTTGAGGGTACTAGTGATCGCTGAAGGCATAAAATACTCAAGGTTATCAATTTACGAAAATTTTGTATGTGAGCTCTTATCATAGTGAAGGATAGGTGGATAGCGTTTAATTAATTAACAGAGGGTTGCAATAGAGATAACTTGTGGTTTAGAACCTGGTATCAAACTTCTAACAAGAAAATGCATCGAGAGCAGAGCTAGATGATTACAGTAAATCCAAACATGTCAGCAAAACTTTTTCTGTCCGTCTGACGGTATGTCTTTAACTACGCGGTTTAACAGTACATTTTTTGTATTACAGAAGCAGCAACAGCAGTCACAACTACTTGAACGCAAGCAGGTGCAAATCAATGGTGGAGCTCAATGACCCGGCCCCAAGCCAACGAGCCAGTCAGATAGACTAACCTAAGATACTGACTGATGATTAAAATGAAATAATTGACTGACTCAGTCTTGATGGGTGTAAGGGTAATGAAGTGGTTTGAATTATAGCAATAGCATGATTGTGTCTTAATATTTAGGCATATTAACGTAAAGAGTTTCTATTTGATCCCAGAGTACTGTATACGAGGCAACAGCAGTACGGATCAAAAGTTGATAACAAAAGCCATTTTTGAACAATATTATTTAATAGCAAGGAAGAGAGAGATCGAGTCGTTACTAACACTTTGAAGGCGCTAATTTGCGTTTGTCTGTCACTCTGTTGTTCTCTTTTCCGTGATCTAAAGAAACAATAGATTGGAAGACGAAAGGACGATCCAGCAATTTTTATGACTTAGTACATTACGGCAGACAGTGATTGCATCTCGTCTAGTGTAGCTAAACAATCTTGTTTCTTATATTTCATAAATATCATACGGGCTTCTCGACTCAAAAGGAAATCACGAGTTCGTCTGGTGTTTGAAGCCAGCGTTGGGAGATGGTCTACAAACCTTTGCAAGCGTGTCTCACGTTCTTGATTGTACTTTATGGCTTACTGAGTATTCAAGGTACTTTATGTTTACCTACGTTAATAGCCGTTTCTACACAAAACACACTTTTTGTTCAGAATCGGTAATGCAATTTGCTGAAACTGAGGGTACAGTAGCATTTTGAAAGCAGTTTATCTAAACATAAGTAGTCTGATAAGGTTTACAGATCGACTAGACCGTAAGGTTATTATTGTCCTTGCTACCTATAGACACTTAGGTGTGTAATGGGAATTCAATATTGCTGGGTGTGGCCATAAAGACAGACAAGGTCTGATGTCTTGTTATCAAAGCAGCTATGTACACCATATTAAATTATAAGCCTCTACTATTTTAACACAAATTAACATAATTTTATTATTATTATATTTAAAATTGAGAGCACTTTTATTTACAGCTAAGTTAAATCTGCAGAATACATAATAAAATGTCTCACAGTAAAATTTTAAAGTTTGAAATATCAAGTAAAATATTTTAGTAATGTTAAACATGATCAGTTGGAAGCGATTAAGAGTGATCTGTCAATATCAAAACGCTTTGACCTGCTAGAATGAAAACATATGTAAGCACAAACCAGTTTAGGATACAAAGACATTCATAATGCAGCTGTACATTTTCTAACTATAATTCGTCTTCAAAATTAAATAATGATTGTTTGTAATTAATTAATATTGATGTATTAAGTTAATTAATTTTTAAAAAATATTAGATTGAAGATTTAAAAAATCGTTATAAATATGAATTTAATCATGTATGAAGTGTGTAGTCTTCTAGCCATTACTGTTTTGTCGTTTAATCTTTTTGACAGAGGACACAATATTAATTTATTTGCTTGTTTGCTTATATTACTTGTCAGGTTGCACTCTTGTGTGCTTCAATGGTGGCACGGTTATAGATGCCTGTACCGCTTGCCAATGTGCTCCTCAGTGGACGGGATACAACTGCTCAGGTAAAATATATTATTCACTATGCAAGAACGTCTGCACACGTAAATATTGTAGACAACCAATACGCGCATACTAAATCATATCCGATTAAAAACTAGTAAAACTTAACCGTAAAATTTAGATTTCATGATTGATTTTTATTAATTCTGAAAAGGGAGTCTAACTGAAGCGTTTGGTAATTATGTATTCGTTAGGAATCAATAGTGACAACTGACATCCTACAAATGGGTGGAGTTTCCCCTGCCCATATTGTCCTTGTTAGCACACTCATGTCTGTTTGACTATGCAGAACAAGCAAATGTATATACTCGTGCATGATCGTGATTTTACCAGGAACGGAAAAGACAACTCGCCTGTCTAAAACGTTTCATTTTAAGAATAGTGTTTGGGAAACGCTGTTGTAAACGTCATTCAGTTGTAGGTCAAAGCGGCAATAAATTAAATGCGAATTTTTAACATAACACAGTCTGTTCTTGCTACACAAGTTAGACTTCTGCAATAAAAGAATGTTATATAAGGCAGATTCTGACCAACGAATGGGATCGCATGAGAAAGGAGGAGCCTTGAGCTGCTTTTCCGAGAATGAGATTCAGTGTCACATGCACTTGTCATCTTGTAGCGGATATCAACTGCCAAATTTACCACAACCTACAGTAGAATTACAAATACGCTACACATTTGGTTAGCTTCCTTGGGTAAAATGAGCGCTCATCACACTGTGCAAGATTTTGATGATTCCTAATCTAGATCTGAAAAATCTTTTATCTTGAAAATAAATAATGCTATAATGATTATATATTTAATGATAAAATTTATTTTGGGTACATTTTAATTTAATTTAATATATATGTATATAATATTGATCGTTATACTGTACTATTAAAGTAAAACATCCCAACGCAAATAACTAAATAACATAAAGCACCAATAATAAATTTGATATTGTTGGATTAATACAAATAAGCAATAATTTGCTTAAATAGGGATGCAGAAAGTGAACTAAGATAACAATAAATTTTGCGACGAGACAACCAATACAGCACTAATTTTTTTTTATCTAGAGCCATGCGGTGGAACGGTTTCCTTTAGTAACGGAACAATATCTTCACCTGGATTCCCAATCGGTTACAGAAATTACGAAAATAGCATTTGGAATGTTGACGTGTCTCCTAACTCTACAGTCGTCCTATCATTTAAATTGTTAGACTTGGAAAGAGGTATCGACACAGTTTCCATCTACAAACGCAAAGAAAATGAGAGAAATCTTCAACATGTGAAATCATACAGTGGTAATGTTATTCCTGATGACCTTATCATGGAAAATTCGCTTTCGATAACATTCACAAGTGACCATTCAGTGACTGGGCAAGGATTTTTGTTAACTTGGGTTATATATAAAGGTAAGTCAATGGAAATTTCAACACAATAAAACCAAATTTGATCTTTCTTTAGGTGTAGTTCCAAGATTTTTAGATGATAGAGGTAACTTCTTGCGTATAACATCTATTAAAGGCAACAATGTCGCATTACTATGTAATGCTATTGCAATACCCAAACCAAAGATTTTATGGAAAAAGGATGGTTTTCCAATTTCCCAAAGGAAAATGTCGTTTATATTGAAGCACAATGGTAATGAGCTTTTCTACCCTCGTGCAAAGGAATTAGATGCTGGCTTGTATACGTGTGAAGCAGGAAACTACTTGGGAACAATACATCGCAGCTTTCTTGTATCAGTTTATGGTATTTTAAACTGCTAACACTGTGTTTACATGTTGTTTATGTACATCAAACGAAAGCTGCAAATACATTTGATATTGATATGCTAACTGAACACACACCCCTGCACGTACACACATACACAGACACATACACAGACACAGACACACTTGCGCATACTTTTAGACACACCTAAATTACACACACACACACACACACACACACACACACACACACACACACACACACACACACACACACACACACACACACACACATGCACCCACACACATGCATATATATATGCACACTACAGACACAAGGGTCCGGTCCAGTTTAATAACTACCGTCACACGGTCACGTTTGCCTTCACGAAGTAGAGGTTTCTTTCTCTCTTCCACACTTTGGTCATACCTTATGACTCTCTGTCTTCTAGAGGTCCTAATCTTTGCTCGTGCACACCTCACACATAAAATCTCTGACTGTTACCGGAGCACGTACGTCCATTCTCTCTCTCCAACGTTACTAACATTTCGACACAAAGCACTCCACCCCTCTGTCCACCTCACAGCCTCATCTAAGTTACCTACCATTCCTCCTTCTGTACTTGAATGTCTCAAAGTCTAGCTCTTCTTAATATGTTTCTCTACATCCTTTTGACCACATTTCGGGCCGATTTGAAGCAACAATCCAAATAAGGTCTTGGTATTATAGGGTCAAGCACATAACACACACACACACACACACACACACACACACACACACACACACACACACACACACACACACACACACACACACACACACACACACACACACACACACACACACACAACACAGGGAAGCCGCACATATGAATTGGCGTGGTCACACATTCCTACTCACTTACTAAGATCTACAAAAGTTTTTGTTTACTATTACTCAAAGTCATTCAGTTTGCATTGTGCACAGTAAAGTCCATCAAACATACACGGATATACATTTTATTTTCATTAGTTGATTTTGGTAGTTATTAGAAACGGTGTAATTGAGACTAATTCTTATGTTATTTTAGTTGCACCAGTTGTAGTTCGTCATCCTGCCAGTATTCACTTCGAACCTTTCCTCGAACGCTTTCAAAATGCGGCATTTTGGTGCGAAATTTACGGGATTCCAGAGCCTGATGTCAATTGGAAAAAGGTTTAAGCACATTTTAGTCATTGATAACACTGTAAAAGTATCCGTATTTTGCTTGCTTTTAGGATGGAGTACCAATCGAACTAACAAGAACTTACTTTAGAAAGGGAAGGAGATGGCTAATAATAAGGAATGTGTTTATCTCTGATTTTGGGAACTACTCTTGCTATGCCAACAATTCACTGGGGCAAGCAGAGTCGGTTCCAGCTACGCTATCAGCAAATAATTATATCTGTACGTAAGAGTGCAATATGTGTTCAATATTTCATATGCCTAATTCTTTCTCCACATGTTTTAGACAGTGGTGTCCTATACAATTCGCAGTTAACAGTCCATCCAAATGTTAACATATTCGGACATGTTGACATTAATATTTTCTGCCGATCATGCAGACGATACGCGTCGAGTACACGAGGAAATAATACTCTAGTTAGCGTTTATAAAAATGGCGTCTACATAAATACGTCAACCAATAACCGAACCTTTCTGGTGCAAAAAACAAATGAAATTTCATTTACAATTTTAAATGTGACCGAAGCAGACGGCGGAATATACGAAATTAGAGAGAATGTTGACAACACCTCTCTGTTTACAATAATTGACGTTCAAGGTCAGTAGCTGCAATATATTTTACTATACTGAGTGCTAACCGTGGTTGACAATTCACGTCATTTCAGTTCCACCAAACAACACAGTGATCACAGCTACAAACGATGTCTCGAAAAGTTTTACTGACAATAGAACAATTGTTTGCCAATCTGCTCTCGTGTATCCCCAACCATCCTTTGTTTGGTACAAAAACGGAATGACTATAAACAACCAGTCCGATAAGCATGAAATTGTTGACGGCCATTTTACGAGTTATCTGATACTAAAAACCAACTCGATTATCCAAACTGGTGACATTTACAACTGCACTGCTATTAATGATGCTGGAACAGGAACTGCAAGTATTACAGTGACTTCTAAAGGTGGAAAATATTGAAGGCTATCCTTTTACGTCAAATTTGTATGTGACTTTATATTATAGTAAAGGATGGATGGATAGACTCTAACAGGGGGTCGCAATGCAGTGTATCTTGTGGTTCAGAACCTGGTATCATACTTGTACAGCGGCAATGCATAAAGAGCCAACCAAGATGCAAAGGACAATCAGTCTACACACAAACATGTCAAGCAAACAATTCCGGTCCGTTCTATGGTATCCATCAAACTATGTCATTTTACAAGCAGTATTATATATACTTTTAATGTAATATATATACAGAAGCTACAGCATCAGTCATGACAACTTGGATGTCAACTGAAATCAACAATAAAACAACAAGTATAAGAGGTTTTCTAATTATAAATATTTCTAATTATCAATTTTACAAGCAGCATTGTAACTACTGTCATTTTACTATATATGCAAAAGCTACAGAAGCAGTCACGACAACTTGGATGTCACCTCAGAGCGACCAAAAAACCACAAGTATAAGATGTTTCCCAATTATAAATATTTCAAGTTTTAGGAAATGATGTATAAAAATATATAAGTAAAAATTATATATATATATATTACATTTTTCCCTTTATAACTGCTCTATGGTTGGAACTGTGCAATGAAATGCGTACACATAGCATCCCAAAAAGCAGTTTGTGAGTGACCACATTTTAAAGTTAACAAAACTTTGATGTAGACGGTCTAAAGGTAGAGAAACAGTAACATGATCTAAAAAATCAAAAGCAGTTGTCACAAAGCTGACCATGCACAGACGCAGAAGAAGAGTAATATTACATAAATCATTGACAACATCAGAGACAAACTGACTGTAGAAACAGACATAATTGAAGAGGGTTGATAGCAGAAGAGAAAAAGCAAAAAATACGAAGAGTTTCACCAATATATATATATATATATATATATATATATATATATATATATATATATACAAATGAGTTATAAGGTTTTCTATAAATTGTGTTGTGCATTAGCACCCTCAGCAACCGCGACAACGTGGATGACAACTCAAAGCACTAATGAAAAGACAAGTAAGTTGATATCTAAAACACATTAATTAATATCTAAGCAATTGCTCATTCAGTTATATCAATGTCTATAATGATTGTTTACAGAAACAACAACAGCACCCACGACAACAAAGACATCAACTCAAAATCTTCATCAAACTACAAGTATTTTGTTATTTAATTGTAAAAGATATGTTTAGTTTATTGTCAAACGTTAAAAATGTAAATATTATATTATTATTCCAGATGACTATATAACTAATCCTGCTCCATCACAGAAGTCTGCTTACATATCTACTACCGGTGCAACGTTAGCAAGTAAGTCGATAAACATTTTCAAAGAGATTAAGCAATATATATGTATATATATATATATATATTTAAATGAGTTATACGGTTTTCTATAAATTTTGTTGTACATTAGCACCCACAGCACCCGCTACAACGTGGATGACAACTCAAAGCACTCATGAAAAGACAAGTACGCTGATATCTAAAACGTCTTAATTAAGATCTAAGCAATTGCTTATGCAGTTATATCAATGTCTATAATGATTGTTTACAGAAACAACAACAGCACCCACGACAACAAAGACATCAACTCAAAGTCCTCATCAAACTACAAGTATTCTGTTATTTAATTGCAAAAGATATTCTTAGTTTATTGTCAAACGTTAAAAATGAAAAGGTCTTATTATTCCAGATGACTATATAACTACTCCTGCTCCAGCACAGACGTCTGCTTACATATCTACTCCCGGTGCAACGTTAGCAAGTAAGTCGATAAACCTTTTCGAAGAGTTTTGATATGTTACAACGTTATTTGTCTATACTAACAATTTTTAATTTAAACCCACCATTACAATTGAAACTGAAGATGTTATATAATTGTCGTTTTACAGATATTAAAGTATCGACGCACACAAAAAAATCAACTCAAATTTCTCAGACGACAAGGAGTAAGTTATTTTGTTAAATACTGAAATTTTGAATTTAGAAAACTATAAAATTTCTTGACATGTCACAGAAGACAATACCACTACTATCGATCCTTCACATAGTTCGGTTCATATTAGTAGTCGAATCTCAATAAAGACAACATATGGTAATTGATAAATATGTTATTGTATTCTAAACGTTTGAAATTATTTTATTAACTTCTTTTCAAACTTTAGACAGTAAACAAGAACTGTCTCAAGGTGCTGTTGCAGGGATATCTCTGACAACGATAGTGATCACAGCTGGTATTCTTTCTGGAATTGTTTTCTATATTATTTGGCGCCGGAATAAACAAAAAATACCGAGCTCTGCCAGGAAAGACAATACGTCGGCAATCGTGCTTAGAAATAGAGCGAATGACAAGAGTCCAAAACAGAAATCAAGTATGAGCAAAAAGGGGAAAGAAGAAAAGGAGTCAATTAGCTTGAAATTTCTTCTCTGCAGTCAGGCTCATAGCCATGGACACTCAGGTAATAAAGTGCAGAAAAGAAATCCATCTCGATCTATCAATCAAAGCATTGAGGAGAACCCTGCATATATAGCAACAAGCCCTGCAATGGACGATGCTGAAGAAAATCCTGCTTATATTGAAACAAGACCTGTAAAATTCTATGTGCAAGAAACCCCGGCATACCTGACACCAAGCTCCGCAGTGGATACTGCAAACAAAATCTTTGCATACAAGGGAACAAGCTCTGCCAAAGGCACAGGAGAAGAGAACCCGGCATACATTGCAACAAATCCTGTTACAGCAATACATAGTGTAGACGAAAACTGTGCATACATGACAACAAGTCTTGGATTGGTCAAACAAGAAGAGAACACTGCCTACATTGAAACTAGGCGTGAAAACAACAATTTGGAAGACGATTACGAAGCACCGTGCCCAATATATGAAGATACTAGTGATTGTTGATTACTACACGGTGTACCAGAATTGTTGTGTTGGATTGTTACTTTTCCGACGAAGTCTGATTTGAGTTGTTGTTCTAGATGTGTTTGTTGTGTAACGTTAGATGCGAGATGAATACGACATATGGATTTCAATCAATATTGCATTACTTTTGCCATGTGTGTACGCGTGTGCAACTCACATTGATTGCAAACAATGCTTTCAGTAAGTTATGAAAATAATTCATTTTAAAGGAATATATTAGAGATATGCGCTAGCTGCTGGCTTCGCCTTAGCTCCGCTAATGAGAAATCTCTACTAAACAAGTTGGGTATCTGGGCGATATCTCAAAGCAACCGGACAGACGTACGTTCATAACCTTTATAAACACAAAAACTGACAGGGCTGTTTCAAGAATTTCGGCTGCCAAGTGAAGCATATTTGCTCGCCATCAAATCACGTGAACCTTACTGACGTCACAATGTTTCCACAAATGGTCTCTCCGTTGTTTCTGTCGCTCTAAGAGCGGTGGAAACTGTCATGCTACTTTCATGCAGTACATAGACTGACATTCGTTTTGTGCGATTTATTTCCGTCTGACAACATTTGAGAGAATTGGCGTTTTGTGAGATTCCTTAGCGATAAAGGCAGTGGACGCTGTTTTCGATCGCGTTCTAACAGGTTATGAAGCACTCATCCGTATGCAAGAACACTTTCCGCTAATAAACTCAATCGCAGGACCTCGCTATTTCTGCTGCGCACTACGCTGCGCATTCAAGCTGCGCAGTTCTTCAAAATGTTTATAGAATTACAAGTTCAGCATTAATTGATGTATTTTGATACCAGAACATCTGGCAGAACGGATTTTACAAGACTTTCTGCTAAAAAATTCAAGAAGCACATGAAGAGAAGCAGGGCTAGAGACACTTTAGCAATTTTTCTATTTAATCCGTTTTCCCTAGCTGTATTTGATAACCGAATAAATTACAAACAGAAACGCACTCCATTGACACTCAAATCCCGCTGAATTTCGTTACGTTGATCCTAAAATTCTTGCACAAAGCGAAGCGTCCAGCCTTCTGCAGCCACATTATGTAAACAATATGGGACTCTAGGATGCACACATTACGTAATGGTGAATAGGAGTCACCTGACCTGCAAACAATTGTTCTAATCTAAGCAGTCGGCAATGATTACCAGTGATTCTGAAACGATTTTCAAGCTCTTGATTGTGCTCTACGGCTTACAGCATATTCAAGGTACATGTACTGATCGTCACAATCAGCTAACAGTGTAATAACTTTGGCGTCGCTCACTGGCTGCGATGTGGTCGAACTGAAGCATTCTTTAGTTAACCGTACCTGCGGAGTTTTATTTGCTATAGTAAATTTTTGCGATACGGGAAAGTAGCCATACTAGTTTTGCAAGCGTTTCTGTCACGTGCGAGTAGTGTCGTGCACATGGTATAGTTGCCCGTGCTACAACAGTCTGCTTTATTACGTTGAATGTGATGTTTCTCTACGCAGCACGGTGTAGTAATAATTTCTCTACGCAACACGGTGTAATCACCTACCTATAAACCAAGAGTACATGCAAATAGTCGACATACGTAAGTTTGTTTTTGAACAAGAAGTATTTCTACGGCCATTTTGGCACCTATAATACACTAGCCAGTATGGAAAGAATGCAAAGTATGTGCATGCAAATTGGGATGGTCTCTCCGCTATCGGTAAAGTTTTAAAAACTCTACAATAAGTCTCAGTTATTAACTCTTTATTGTTTTCAAGATATACGTATACTGCAGCATAAAGTCAGCAGGCCAAGTAGCTGCAGTAAATCGATGGAACATATACAATAGCTAAGAATGCAAATATCATAGAAATAGAAATATAAAGTTTTTGTCTTTGAGTCAATTGTACGCAAATTCTACTGAAACCAACAATTTTTATCAATAAAGAATTAATCTAAATTTTAAAAATATTTAATTTAAATGCAATTAATGAAATACATAATGTGTTCCTACTAATATACTGTAATGTACTATATTATTTTTGTCGATTCTGTCTGTCTGTCTGTCTGTCTTACGGTAATATATTTCAAGAATTGAACTATTATACACTATCTAAGCAAACCAACTAAATACTACCCAAGCCAATAGGGCTTGATTCTACCTACATCAATTTATGTTTATGTTGCTGTATCTTGAGACAATCTTTTTATCTTTTCTATCAATCTGTCCGTCTGTCTATCTGTCTGTCTGTCTGTCTGTCTGTCTGTCTGTCTGTCTGTCTGTCTGTCTGTCTGTCTGTCTGTCGGTCGGTCTGTCTGCTGTCTCTGTCTTTTTGTAAATTATCAATCACGCAAATTTCCTGGTACAATTGGGTTACATAGTTATGCCTAAACACAGAGTTCTAAATCCCAATGCAAATGAATGTTTTGGTTGACAAAATTAACGTTTTAAGTAGAAAAGCCCCTCTCGAGCTGCAACATTTGATTGATCTTACTAGCAAAAGTGCCTTTATTGCTGCTATAAAACAACCACCAATTTCGTGTACAAACCGGTTATTTGATGTCTGACATCTTATGAGAACAATCAGCACCGTGCAATCTTGGTCAGATAAAAATTGTCGTTTGAACGACATGTCTGCATCCACATCCGGAGAGTTTATTAATGTATTACGGAGATTTGATTTTCCTGTGTGTACAATTATGAACTGCTTCATAATTGCATAGCAATACTAAAACCGGCTACTCAGTAAGTTTAATTAGCTGTTGACTATTTGTACGTTACCGGGTATTTTTAGAGGTTAATTAATTGTTAAGTGGCACCATGGACCGTTTAGGGCCACAATTTAGGCACCAGCCATAAACACTGGCTTGGCTATGGCATGCAAAGGGTTTGCACTGTTGTGCTTCATTAAATCTGTAAATCCCCGATAATAGTATACATATAACTGACTCTCTGCTGAATTAATAAATTATGGCAGGCGTCATGGAGTTAGGGCCAAGAAAAGGGACCCCTTACGACAATACAGGACCAAGTATGGTCCTGGAGACCATTCGTAGGAGCAAAAACCGGTCCTCCAACAAAAATTACTTATTGGGAACCATCTATTTGCTATTAAGTCTGCAACTATTAAGGCTGTTACGCTGCATAGTTTGTGCAGTCTGTCGTAGCTGGTGTATTTTGTAGTCTGTTAGATGTACGTCTTACGTCTTAGTTGTTTTATGTTTGCCCAAGAGGGAAATGTACCTTTTAGGTGCGACTGAAATCTATCATTCTTTCTTTTATTCATTCATTGTGAACGAGCCGTAAAGGGCAACTACAGTGCAAAAATGTAAGTAAAATATACTGTATCTACAAACATTTTATTTAATATAATGATTAGATTTCTTTGCGAATGTGCTGAGAGAAGAAAGCAGTTAAAATTTCCCTCCATTTTCCATTTTTGGAATGGGGCGGATATGCACGTTGACATCATAGGATGTACCCTATCCATTGTTGTGATTATACTTGAGTATTTTGCGGCGTTCTTCCGCAGCAGGATGCAACGACATTAGTCAGGCTAGACTTAGTGTACTTCGGTTTACAAAATCCACAGCTTCGTAAAAATTTGGGAAAACAAGTTTGACAAACAACAGAACCCAATGGAGTTTGCAGCTGTCACTTCGAAGAACAGTGTTTTGAGAAAGAGCCCGAGTTGTTTCAAAACTTTGGACTCGGCAGCAAAAGGAGAAGATTAAAGTCCGTTCCATTACCAAAGGTTTTCGTACCGCACACTGATTCAGGAAGTACCTTCACACCGCAACCGCCACGAAAGAAGAAGATCTCCAAGCTTGTCTTCGAGAAGTGAGAGAGAGGAAGAGAGCTGCAGTAAGCGCAGTTGCTTGTTGATCACCAAAAAGGACAAAGTAAGTAATCGTTTCACCTTCAGTTGTTGAAATAAGCTTTTGTTTCTATCGAACGAGAGAGGCTTGAACATTCACAAAATGTCATGTCTTCGGACAGCGAAAGTGACAGTGCAACATTGATTGTGATGATGAGTTACGTATGTACTCATGTGCATACGCGGTAGCGCTCTCGTTCCATGTTCTTGGCAATACTGATAGTACTTTGGCTTATTGCAGTACAGTTACGTCAAGACAGTTGGAAGGAAAATCAGGGTGATCTACGTTACGCACTGCAAACTGCCGTCGTATTCTGTCCATTCTGTAGAGAACTTCTGGGATATTGTTGAAACACACTCTTTTGCACAGTACCCATAGTTAGTAACCGCAATCAAAACTAGCTAATGGAAAAATTTCAGCTATCGTCAACTTCCGCTTTTGCACGCCAAATCTGACACACATATGTTCACTGCGTTGGTCAACATCAGCAGATGAAGGAAATTCATCGTACATGGACTGTCAGCAAGTGGCTCAAACATGTACGATTCAGAATATCCAAAGTCTTGTCTTCTGCTGCGTTAAGATGATACATGATGTCGAGACAGTGCTCTCCCGCATTCTTCGGCACTTCGGTCAACGAAGAATCCGACAACCGCGAATCCTCTGAACGATTTCCAAATCCATGCGGGGAGCAAAGTCGCTCCAACATGCCGTTTCTAAACCACTTTTTCTACTAATTAATATGAATGATAGTGCTACTCTGCCTCTACTGACATAATTGTGCTAACAACGGTATATTCCGGAAATAGTATTGCGGTAGTTCGGGACTTCTCTCATTCTCTGAAAACGAGCTAAAAGTTAATTTTATTTTTTTCTAGTTTATATACACATAGGTCTTTCACTTTAACTTGAAAAATAACTTTTGAGTTGCACTGCAGTTGCTTTTTGAGATGTACGTGGCAACCAAAGACTTTGAACGCACATCAAATCAGATCTGCGAGACTTTCAAGAAAGGGCATGTTTCTTGCAAAAATAGTGAAATTCATTTGCAATTGAATTAGCACAGCATGGCATCTCAAAATGCAATCAATTAGCACTGCGTCTGGGCGAGGCTAATATTTGCCGAGCAACTTGAGTTCTTTCGGTAGTACTGCATTATAAAGTTGCTTGCGCTGTATCTCCACAATCTCATGTTATTTTATTAAACTGAATCTTTCCCATGAATACAGTTAAATGGAGTTGGATGAGCAGTCCAAGGATTTTCTAACAATCAACACACATCAAGGATTGTACAAACCAAACAGACTACACTATGGACTAAGATCAGCAACATCAATTTTTCAACGAGTGATGGAAGAGTTGTTAGCTGGACTCCAGGGAGATGCCTGTTATCTTGATAATATCATCATCATGGTAAGGTCAGAAAAAGAGCACTTCCGACTTTTGGAAGAGGTTCTAAATAGGTTGGATAAAGCAGGAGTACGACTGAAGGAAGATAAATGCAACTTCTTTCAGAATCAGGTTGAGTATCTTGGGCATATACAAGACGCCAGGGGTTTGCATCCCACAGGAGTAAAGGTGAATGCGTTACAGGAGGCAGCAACACCTGGGAGTAAACTGAGCTGAGCAGCTATTTAAGGTTGTTTCGGTATTATATGAAATTTTTACTGAATGCAGCAACTGTTTTACAACCTTTGGATAAACTCAAGAGAAAAAAGTGGCACTGGAATGACAAATGTGAAGTCGCTCTTCAAAAAAGTTAGAAGATGATTCTAAAAAGCACCTCATCTGTTCTATTTTGATGCAATCAAGCTAGCGAAATTGGCGTGTGGTGCGTCAGCATATGGCTTGGAAGCGGTATTATTACATCAGACAGAGGAAAGAGTGGAGAAACCCATAGCTTATGCAACAAGAAAAATGACTTATACAAAAAAGAATTACGTGAAAGCAGAAAGAGAGGCGCTGGCTCTGATTTTCGGTGTCAAGAAGTTTCACCAGCATCTTTGGCGAAGAAAATTTACATTAGAAACGAACCACAAACCGTTATTCACCATACTAGGTCCCAAAACTGGAATACCGACATTAGCCGCAGCACGACTGCAGAGATGGGCATTGACGCTGTCCGGGCAAACATAGGTATTGTATACAGGAAAGGATATAACATGGGATCCGCAGACGCGTTGTCAAGACTACAACTTACAGAACAAGTGAAACAATCAGATTCGGGAGAAGACGTTTTGCAGTTTACAATGACGAGGGAACTACAAGTCACCGCTACATATGTTGCAACGGCCACTAGAAAAAATCCTATACTGTGAAGGGTATACAAGATGATTATGAATGGGTGGCGAAAGTACGTAGACAAAGAAGAGCTCAAGCCATTCTGGAGTCGAAGACATGAACTGTCAGTGGAGCAAGTATGTATTCTTGGGGCATCTGCGTAGTTATACCACCACGATATCGTGAGCAAGTGTTGCAGGATCCGCATAAGTGTCGCATGGATAACACGAACCAAGAGTTTAGAGAAGGAGTTACGTTTGGTGGCCTGGACTCGATCAAGCCATAGTAGTAAGGTAAAGTGTTGTCCAGTGTGTCAGACCACGCGAGATAAAGCACCCGAAGTGCCATTGCCATCTTGGCATTGGCCTGAAAGACCGTGGCAACGAGTGAATGTAGCTTTTGCGGAGAAAGAAGGGGAGCATTTCTGGTTTGGGTCGATAGTCACTCGAAATGGTTAGAAGTGATGCCTACAGGAAGTACTACAGCGGAAAAGAACGTGGAGTTACTGAGAAAGTACTTTGCAGCATTGGACATTCCACATGAATTTGTAAGTGACAATGGCCCACAATTCACAGCTGGCGAATTTGAAGACTTTTGGAGAGCCAATGAGATCAGACATACATTAGTGGCACTCTACCATCCAGCCAGCAATGGAGCAGCTGAACGAACGGTGAGGATCTTCAATGATGCACTTTTGAGAGTTGTACTCCAGTAGAAACAAGAGGAGACATAGATGTCCTTGAAACACAGATTGGCTAACTTATAATTATGTATAGGAGCACACCACATAGTGTAACAGGAAGAACTCCAGTAGAATTAATGTTTGGCAGACCGATTTGCACCAAATTTAGTATGGTCAGGCCAAGTTTGAGAAAGACTGGAGGAGAGGCAGAGCTACAAAGGAGGGGTCATGATTCTCAACGGATGAAAGAGCGAAGCTTTGAGCAAGGAGAGAAGGTTGCTATATGGAACCAGCAGGGAGATCCGGAAAAATAGATGCATAAAACCGTAGTTGAAGCAATAGGACCGAAGAACTAAATCATCTAAACATCAGGTCAGAACAGAATTGTGCATGCTGATGATATAGTGACAGCTGGAGGTTCAGCTTCAGTATCAAAAGTATTAGTACTCCTAACAAGGGAACTGCAGAGAAGGTGATTATGGACTATATCAATTTTGGTCTAAGGCGTATACATGGTCCCAAAAACTGTCGGTTGGCCAGTTATCATCTAAATACTTTTTTGTCTGCGCAAGCGTATCCTGGGCTTATACTTGGGCATGGTCGCATAGTTGGGCATGGGCATGGTTTCGGGCTGAAAATTCTGACCTGTCGCACATGGCGTATGTACGGGCATGGGAGTTATTTCAGTATGGGCTATAGTACAGGCGAATACGGTATATCAATACCATATTCGCCCGTAATAACGCCCATACCGAAATAACGCCCATGCCCGTATATACGCCCATGTGCGACAGGTCAGAACTTTTAGCCCGAAAAAACGCCCATGCCCAACTATACGCCCATGCTCAAGTATAAGCCCGGAATACGCATGCGCAAACAAAACAAAATGGGTCCGCAGAACCTTTGTCTCCGTCTGCGTGCGTTTGATGAGCTGGTGTCAATGTTGAGTGAGAGTGCTTTGCCGCTGGACTCATGTCTTCGTTGCAATTACCGCCCTGATGCTCTTGACGGGCTTCAGTCCGACCACGTGTATATAGTGTTTAGTTACTGCATGTATGTTGATGCTGTATGGATACCAATACCTTAGGTCTTGCAAATGGATAATTGAAAGCATTTGTGGTATTTCTGTCTTCAAGTATTTAGATGATGACTGGTTAGACGACAACATTTAGTGACCATGTATACGCCTAGGACGAAAATAACGCCCATGCCCTAGTACTATGCCAAGAAAAAAGTGTTTCTTTTCTGTACGCCCAGGGCGCTTTTACGGACGAATACGGTATATGGTCTGTCTGTCTTTCTGACTCTCCATGTTTGTCTGTCTTTTTCTGTATCGGTCTGTCTGTCTGTCTGTCTGAAAACATATATTTGAAACATCAAAACTATTAGAATCTAATATAACTAGAATATGTCTGTCTGTCTGTCTGTCTGTCAATGCATATATTTTTTGAACATTGAACTATTATGCATCAACTGCAAATCACTATAGTAAATTCCAAATACACAGCAATTACAAGCTTCTAAAGTGTTCAAACTACAGCTGCTCGCACAAGAAAGATACCAATTAAAAGAAAGTAGAGTAAGAGTCCAACAGTGAGAAACAGGTAGAAACATGATTACAATCTCTACAGAAGATGCACTAGACCACAAGGTGGACAAGGTAAGACTGCGATAATTCAAGGAGACTGAAGCAATCAGAGAAAGGTAGAAGACCGAGGAAAGCAAGTGAAGATGAAGAGGATGAAAATAGCTACCATTGATAAACGCACTACGCCACAGAAACGTGGGCAAGGTAAAGCTGTGATACATCCACGAAACCCTGAAGCCACTCAAGAGTAAATTGGATGAAGACAGAAGTGATGGCAGAACTCCCGGAAGACGCACTACACCACATGCACGTGGCCAAGACAAGGTTGCGATACATTCAACAGAATCTGAAGACATCGAAAAGAAAAACAGATGTAGACATGTGCACAGAGTCTACGGCAGCAAAGTTTGATTACACTTTAGTTACATCAATGAAGAAACGACGACAAAGAAAGCAACAACAAGAGCGTTCATTCCAGACAAGGGGACACCAACATTTAACTTGGTATTACGAAAGAAGCGATAGTGGCAGACGCCACCAACGCAACGAAACCTTCCAAAAACCACTGCTGCTTGTTGCTTTAGCTCTTCTTTCTTCTATGAAGAAGAACCGCTTGACGCTTCAGATCCGGGACTCTCTGTCTGCCGGCCTGCCTGTCTGTCTGTCTGACTGTCTGTCTGTCTGTCTGTCTGTCTGACTGACTGTCTGTCAATACATATATTTAAAATTTCAACACTATTACATTCTAAATGTCCGGCGACCCTTACTGTCTGTTTGTCTGTGTCTGTCCGTCTGCCTGTCCATGTTTGTCTGTTTGTCTAAAAACAAATGTTTGAAACATCAAAGCTATTATAATTTTATATAACTAACATTTGCCTGTCTGTCTGTCGTTTGTCTTTCTTTCTCTCTGTCAGTCCGTGTCTGTCTGTCTCTGCCTGTCTGTTCATATGTCTGTCAGTCAATAGTGTAAACGTTGTACGTGTATTAGAGACATCATTGAACACATTGTGAAGCACAGAAACTACAGCAGCAGTCATTTCTCTTTATCAGAAGAAGGACTTCAATGGAGTGAGATGGAATTATTTATTGCCATACTGGAAAAGGTTTCATTGTACAAACTTTATAAAAGTAAAACAATCCGTCTGCCTGTCTCTCTGTCTATCTGATAAAACAGGAAATCCGTGTCTCTATAGGAAAGACATATTCCAATTGTAAACATGCAGTAGAATGAGACAAGAGACAAACGCACTGAACTAAACAAACAGACGGCACTAAGCAATGATAGTGTCACTTACTTTCAAGTACCCTCGTAAAAATCTGTTTTCACAATTATGGCTGTGCTCCATTGTAGTCATTATGGTAGCATGCAGCAGACCTAAAATAATAAACAAATTAGTTGTACTGTCCTATGTAAAGCAGTTTCTCTCATTTTAAAAGCAATACATTTTGTCAGTAAATCAAACAATTTTTTGTAACCTAAATGGCATACAGAACTATTAAATAGCAACGGCTTAAACGCTATAAATCAATCTAGTAATTTTGATTACTTTTAGATATCTTGAAAGAGATTTAATTCCATTGTAAGAACGCTAATCAGTTATTGATTGTTGTCATACAGCTGAAGCAGTACACCAAAAGGTTACACTTAACACTTAAGAGCTGCAACTACAAGAATAAGAGCAATGATAAGAAACGACTACGTGAATCTATAATGTCAGATACTGAATTTATCGTTTCTTAAAACAAGCTATATGAAATTGAAGTCGTGTCAGCCTAACTTAAAGTGACTTCCCATTATAGTGTTGCTGACAAAGAAACCTATAATTTTTCTCACAAACATTCACCAAAATAGAAGAACTAATTCTTGACAATGAAAGAGAAGACTTAGACATAATAACAGCCATAAAACCATAACATATTACTGACATGTTCAGATTACGTTTTGAAAAAATCAAACATTGTCGTCACAATTACAATAGCCTATCACCTCACACTGCCATCAGTGAACCCAGAGTAGTTGCTGCTTCCAGGTACGTTGAAGTCTTCTTTTAGTTTTCCTTCAAACTCAGCAGTGCTTCTTGAACAAACAAGAGAGCTGCACAAGCAAATTTGTAGTAATTGATATTAAAACATAATGCACTGCCATGAGGTAGGCAATGGCAATTTGCTTTTGTAGGTATCTTGAACAAAATACTCTTTTCCAGCACAATGTAAACCTCTGCAAAGTCATCTGTTGTAAAGTCCACAATGATACAACCCTGGGGATTAACTTAACTTAACACCTGATTTATGCTGGACGTCCGCTACAAAAATGGCAAACCAACAGGCTAATGTAAGACACAACAATGTCAATTAAAATTGACCTTTTGGTAGTAAACTAAGCCTCCACCAGCTCTTGGACACATGGCCACACCTAGGTCTTCAAGGACATAGATAGTCTTCACATCTAATGACAGACATGACAGACTAAGCTTTGCAAGATTGTAATAAATATTTCTCAGCCCTACCGCCTGTGCAACAAGAAATTTGCTCCCTGAGAGCATTCTTTCCCAGATGATCTTTTAGGTAGTTAACTGACCATTTTGTTACCACAAAGTTTAAATCCACATGCACTTTCATAAGACAGCCAAAATATACGAACATCCATTTACTTAAAGATTTATTTATGTGGTACAAGTTCATACTGATATCAGAGACACCTAGCTAATTAACCTAAACCCAACGACTTTTTGCAGTAGTAAAGCTAGAAATAGATGGCATCCAGTCATCCAACAAACAATAGCCTAATTAGTAATTGAGTCATAACGCAATGATTATCTAAGTCTTTGAGTTTTTCATGCCCATTCAATAGAAGCTATCCAATGACTAAAGATAATGCTATTTTTTCATTGAGCAAACTATGAAAGTTATATTGATTTTAGTATAAAAACTTTGATAAACTATATAAATAACACGCAAAACACGCATGCACAACACACACACACACACACACACACACACACACACACACACACACACACACACACACACACACACACACACACACACACACACACACAAACACTGCTAAATCCCATGCACCAAGAGCATTTAAAAAAACCTACAATGTAAAACTTCTTACATAAGCTGGTCTCTTGAGCAATTGATGTGATTAAAAATGTCGGCAGTTGATGGTGCTTCTTCCAATATGTATGATCTTCATCTCACGTGGGTCAACTCAAAGAACTCTCAGAGGACTGAACCTTGTCAAGATGCATAGTTTGCAGGCTGCATTTAATGTGTTTAGATTCATTTTGGTCTGGTGCTCTATGAAACACAGTGTGCTTGTCAAACATTTCTCAGCCATAACTGTTTTATGTAGTTTTTTACCGTAATGTTCCTTTGGACTTAAATTTCAACCTTTCTTTGAAATTCTTATAAAATTGATATTGTGACACTCTAATTTCTTTGCTGCCGCAATTAACTTTGTCTTACAAAATTGGGTGGTACCATTTGCATCCACCTCTTTATTTGGCAATCCGCAGAGGAGGGAGGTCAGCTTGTTTGAGTAGGGACAGTATCTAAGGCAAGTGTACTCTTGAAATGTACTTTTTCTCTACTTGACTGGTGATTTTCTTAGCCATATCTGTAATGTTTTCTTGAGTAGGCAGGCAATCTAAATGAAGGTAATGGCATGGTTAAATTTCAAATACAGACATCAACAATTGACTTAGCATATGTGCACTGAACGTTCATAGACAACTCATTACTTCATTTAATTGGATCTTAACGTTAGGTGTGTGTAGATTTGACAAAGCATGGTTAAAAATTGTAGACATAAAGCTTTTTCTTGTACTAGCATTTGGCTCTCATATTTGGGATTATGACAGATCTGACGTATTATACATGATTGGTCAAGCATTTCGAAAGAATGTCAATGGCGGGCTTGGGTTGAGAAAGTATGAAACCATTCAGGATCAACTAAAGGATGGTTTCCAAGAAGCTATGACAAAGGCTAGGAACACGAAGCTGAAATAGAGCAGGGCAGTCGGTTAATTGTTTAGTGAGAGGTCTATTATATTAATAGCTAATTGTAGTAGCTAGAGAGTTGCATGTAAGAATTGTGTAGATATATTGCTGCATCAGAAGACTCAAGACCTTGTCTTGTCGCTCGCCCACATTGACCATCTGCTGAAGGAGTTGCGTTGTATCGTCGACGACCTTGTTTTGCCACAACATTAGGTTGTCCACGTAGTTGACGTCGTTACACCTTCTCATGATCAACTTTCTCGGAGGATTTCACGGCACCTGCAAGCGTTGTGGTTGGTCACGTGGCAACTCGACTTGGTACTCTGCGCGCAAGCCCTCATGAAATATACTGACGAAAGTTTGCTCCAGTACGACAGAATCCCACAGTATAATTATCACCTTCCTGACTGGTGTGACAGATACCCATGAACTTTTAGTTTACGATTCCAGTAGGTAAAGCGGGTATAGACGGCGCATCATCTGGACAAAGGCTCGCCGCTAGACGTAAAGACCGTTCTGTCCGTGAGAGAGCTATCTCCAAGTGCCACAAAAGTGTAACGAAGCGTGTAACATCAGCGGTGTCTTAAACATGACGGACGTCGCAATTCCTAACAGCACACGGAAGATTGCATCGGTGTACAGAACTTCCGCGTGGCACGTAATTACACAACTATATCAATGCATAGACGTGGCTAGACAATCTATTAAGCACAACTTCTGTCCACTACATTGTATCATACAGTATGATATCTGAAAATTGCAAAGGCACAGTTGAATTAAAAATTTAAGACATATACCATTTTCTATATTGTGTAAATTAATATTCTAAACTCTTTCAATAATTGCTATTAATAACTACATTTAATTAATTCATCTATTTTGATCCAATTGCTGTGAAGAAAAAATAATGTATCAATTATTGAATATATTCTAGTTATATTTCTATTGATGATTTGAGATGAGTAAGAAATCTACTAAGTTTGAATTCAACTGACATTTGTCTTCTCTCAATACTAAAACATTGTTCGAATTTTTGAAACCTGTCGACAAGTATTGACTTATCCGACCACCACTTTGGTAAATATGTAGTTTCTGAAGTAAAACTGTGTATTCAAACTTGTATCTACTGTACTAATATTTTGAGAAAGTTTTTAATGGTTGATATTTTGATTCAACTCTGGCTGCGAAGCAACAATGTACAGCAAGACTTGTATGTAGCTATAGTATAATATAAAATGGTTGAATATTGTAAATACACATACTTTACATTCTAGTTATATTTCTATTGATAGTTTGAGCTAAGAAATATATTCAAAAAGTTTGACTTCAATTCGAAGTTATTTTCCCTCAATAATAGTCATTCGAATTCTTAAAATCTGTTGACAAGTATTGACATATCTAACCATCACTATGGCAAATATGTAGTTTCGAAATAAAACTTTGCATACAAACTTCTATTTACTGTAGCAATAGTTTGAGGAATTTCTAATAATTGATATTATTACACACATCTAATAAAATTATATTTTTTATCCAACTGACAGTCAAAGCGAGAAGTATATGTAGAACAGCAAGATGTTGATTTAGCTATATTATATGGGTAACTATTAATCGATATTTACACTTTCCATTCCAGTTATATTTGTATCAAGGTTATACGGTTGTCTCTATGATTACAGATCTGCTTCAATATCATTGACAGCTTCAACAATTACATGCCTCTTCTTACAAGTACTGATGCATACTTGCAAAGTAATCTACTTACAAAATGTAGCTCAAGATCGATATTCTAGCTTTTGCACTTTACTTACAGGAGTCGGCCAGTTTGTGATCACAGCGCCTTGCATAGCTGCTTCAACCAGAACACAATGACCAACATTTCTGGAAAACTGCTGCTGTTAGTTCATGTTCAAACTTCTCATCCTTCAAGGTTCGAACAGACAGAAAACAAGTACAAAATTTTTGCACATGCATCCTTGAAATCATCTCTTGTAAGCTTCGCTGTATAATTGTTTCTTTTAGATAGTGAGTCATACTTCAATGAAGAATATTGACCATCTCCTAGAACCAGTCTTGTGAATGTGAAAGCATCTATCTCAACAGAGATGCTGGCATCCAAACAGACCCTTCAAATCACCTGGAATTCTATAGTGAAATCTTCTTTGATCTTAATAAATTCCATTCTCAACGATGTTTGCTTTCTATAAATAAACAGGCAAAAGAGCTAATGTATAATCTTCTGAGAGGATTCAAACATGTTAACACTGCAAATTAATGTTCCTTAGAGCAAAAATGTGCGCGCGCGTGTGTATTACTTTCTTCGTTGTGTTAGCGCTGGTTCAATTCTTCTATCTGGGGGAGCCCGTTTCCACTAGCATCAGTTTTCATAAGCTGTAAAAGCGTTTAGAAACAATCAAAAGCGTAGATAGATCAGAGAGTAACTTTACTAGCTAGAGTGCAACTATAGTTGTTGAATAAATAAATGTTAAAAGTAAATCACTGAGGAAATAACGACGAATTCACTCCATACGCTCATCTGCATAGCCATACCGACAAATACTCCCTTTAGCACGCGAGCTTAATTAACATACATTGTTTGAACAGCGAGCAGTTGTCTCACGAGCATGGCCTCATGAGGTACATGAGAAAAGACCAAGAGGCTCATGAGGCAAGATCAGGAGGCTCATGAAAAAGTCAGAATTGAGGATCATGAGAAAATGTCAGTTCTCAAAATCTCGTTTGCATAAACTTTGGCTCTGAGCCCTCATTTTCATGAGGATTGTCAAAATTTCCTCATGAGGAAAAGACGTAACTCGTGAGCTTTTGGTATAAAGCTCATTATATTTTCTGCATGGGATAAAACAACACAGAGAGGTGACTACAAGTAAGGTGATCACCACTCTTCCCAAGCTGACACCTTCCTCCATGCGCGAGATCCTTGCGTAACCCCGTATAGAAATCAGAGGCCGGCTTAACAGACGACACTGGCGTGAACGACGTGTTTCTTTATTGTCTCGATACCACTTTTATTGCTTAGGTGATACGAAACTTTTCGAAAAACTGGCCAAACTGATTTTATCCAACTTTACATATCGTTTGATGCATCGCTGCGCCATCTTCTCAGCGTCTGAGTGTTGAGTCCTCTAACGCCGGCTTGCCGCTGCCGTCGCTGCACATATTCTAAAGCTGTGCCCTGACTAGCGTATGGGGTCACGGCCGCTGGGAGTCAATGCTCCTCTTACCTCACCTACCAAGCTGTCTGACACTGTCGCGCCGTCGAGAAACTAAAAGACAAGTCACTGTGCTGATCCTATTTTTTCCAAATATGCCAACCTAACAGTGACGGGGCAGAGGTCCGGGTCAGTTGTGCCAAGGTGGATGTTAACTACCTGCATAAATGGATCCGTTTTTGACTATCTAATTTGAAGACTTATGAACGACGAAGTAGCATGTGACTTTTGAATGACGGAGCAGCATGTAAGTCTATAGCGACTTCCTTGATGGAAAGGCAAACCGAGAAATCATAGCTGCTCGAGACTACTCTCAATTCGTCAGCACGAATGAAAGCAAAGGATTCCAAGGTAGAACAAGTAGCATCGCTATGTGAAAATCTGAAGCCCTTTGTAACCAGTGCTGACGTTAGATTTTGAGCATCTCCGGCGTAACGGGCAAGCGTCCAGGACTAACCGCCGCCCCTATTATCCTTTTATTCCCCACAGCACAAGCTCCAATCGCGGGAGCAGGCAGTGAACGGCTTACTATAGCCATGGTAATTCTAAATGTGCCGTACCGCCGACATATAACATTTGATGGGTGCAAAAGGAGTTGAGCATCGTCTAATGACGCAACGAACAAGCACAATATCCGTATCTACTCTACGTTGTGAAAGACAACACATGAGCGTGGATGCATAACCTCCTATAACATGACCAAAACGATACAAACGGGCCGTCGACGTAGCTATACCTTCTCCAAGCAAGAGCGCAACAATCGTCCGATGTCCAGTGTACCTCCATATCGCACACAAGGTCGATGATGGCTGATGAGATGGGATGGAAATCTGAGTCAACTGCGACAAAACCGGAACACTAATATTAACCTGGTTGCGAGATATGGCGTCCTCGAGGATGTTACACCGGCTTGGCAGGTGCATTGACGTAACAGTAAAATCGTATTTTGCAGCAACAAAGTAAAGCATGCGAAGCAGTAGCATCAACCGCTGATAACGGCACGTACCTCGTAGTAGCGCTGCGACAACCGTAAAGTAGTCCGACTAAAACAAGCTATGGTGGTTTTAATGGTCGCAACCGAAGACCGAGGCTGCGACAACAATCGCTGCCAATTCTTTTGGAGCATTGGAAACGTTGACCCACGAAGAGGGCCACTGAACTTGAAGGCACGATTAACGCCAAACTGCACCGCGACTCAAGCCTCTGGACGCATCCGACTGCAGTGTAAAGGACGGGAGCAGCCAACCTGCGGCAGCCAACAAACCTTGACCATTCCATCCTTTGATAAATCTGACTCACAACCAGATATCCGGCGATCCTTCTTGTTCAGCCAAATGTAGAATTGCAACCCCTTCGGAATCGCCGACAAGTCTATCAACCGTCAAAAGCCATGCGACTAGGCTTAACGGCGGTGGTGGCATGGTCCAAAGATCCGACAAGCGATAACAACTCACGTTTCCTTCAGTCTCGCCTGTGCGACTATTCTTCAGAAGCTCACAGAGGCGCCTCAGCCTATTCTAGGCTAAACTGAAAGAAGCTTGGTCTTTTCAATCTCAATACCAAGCAATGTCATTCAACAGGCCGGGCTTTTAAACTTGTGCTCCGCTTTTGAAACACCCAAACGTCTGCACGTTGCCAATGCATAACTCAGGCTTTTGGCATATTCTTAGGATCCTGGCTGGCCAAAAAGAGACAATCGTCTAAATAATGGAGAGCTGAAGACTTACCAGCACCGTACATAGTCTAAAACAAAGCATTCGCACCTCCGAAAAGAACTAAGGAGCAGAGCGCAACCTTAACGGAAGAAAGGCATTAAAAACTCGCCTTTCTACCTCATTCCCAACAGATGCCTGCCGTCGCTTTGTACAATTATCTCTCTATGCGCAGTCTGCAGATCCAGGTTGGCCAACAGGGTAATGGTTCCGGTCTGCGGCCATATAACAATAAGATCAGCTACTTACCGATAGCATCGTTTACAACCAGCCATTAGGAGACGACATGTTAGCAATCAACCGCCACTTTCCCGCTTATTGAATATTGGCTGGACGCCAAATGAGCTAACAGGAACACCAATCCCTTACCCCTTACTGTTACAACTCTGCAAAGCGATTCCTTTTCGCGTAGGTGCTCGTCTTTCACTGAGGCAATTCTATCTTTGCCGACATGTTCCGTCTAGCCCTACGGCGTCCAAAGCGACTATAGCCAAAGCCAATCCAAAACCCTTGTTCACGGTTTCGTAAGATGTAGCTTCGGTACTCTGAATCATGATGCAATGCCAGGCAATGGCTCCATGCTTCCAAGTAAAGGGGAACGCATCCTTACTCCACACTGCCTCCTGTCCCTAGGCCCCCTCAAGTTTCGTGTAAGCCTCCAATGGTCTAGAGTTAGCAAATCTATCACACCGATATCGCCCACCAACGACGTTACAATCGAGCCAGCGCATAATATCTTTTATTTGCCAAGAATTGAGTAAAAAGCGCCTTCATTTAACACAAATAGTTGCTAATTAATTTTATTTAACTACATATCTAACATTTTAATTAGTATTGATTTGCTACTCTTTTCATTTAGCTGCGTGCTAGTTTGAATAAGTAGAAGATCAATTGCGAAGCTTAGCAATCCATAATTTTTAGTACTTTAGTTGGTGGCATGTAATAAGTCAAGAGCATTATTCGTACGTATAACAATATATATTATATATGTTGTATTATTTTTCTTAATTTTTTAGCACAAGAAACTGCATCGACATAGCATTAATTAGTAGCAACAAAACTAGCAACACAATGCTACAACATTCGATATTGTAAAACTCAGGTACTTGTGTCTTTTACTAAACTCTAGTTAAAGAAGACTGCAATTAAACAAACAAGTCAAAATCAGAGTTTAGCAATTTTAATAAATGTTTAATGTTTACTAAATTTTTAACACTAAAGAAGATTGTACAGACACGGTTTGCAATACAGATTCAATGTTCTCTTAATTGCAAAACCCTTTTTTCTATAATATTAGTATTGCACATACGGGCCTCTACAAAGTAAAATACTCACGTGGAAGATATACCTTGCCAGTCAACACCCTTCAATGTTTTGGGAGGTACACAAGGCGCTTATCAGCTTGCTGGTTGTCTTCTGCAATCTCCACCACATTCAAGGTATGGTGTCTGAAATGAGTTGTCTAGAAAGGTCATATTTCCGTCTGAACTCTGATAGACCTTGTACGTGTTAGCTGCTAACTTCTTTAGACCAGATGCATCTGTTTGGCTTTGTAACATCACAGTTGTAATGGGTAGCAACCAGTTGTGCTGGCTATCAGAGCAGCAGCCGTCGTGACAATGACGCACTGAGTGAAACCAGATTCTTTATTCTATTCATGAACTAAACACCGGAACACATTACTTAGTTTCTAGTTGAAGGCGCTTCCACACTAGACAAGAATGATCGCGATCAGATCGGACTTGCGAGCGTCTACATTGCACCTTGAAAACGATATTTTCGCTTTCTTATTGATATCACGTGACTAATGTGAACGTTTGGTTTCTTTGCTTGTGGAAAGTCTAATTAATCAATTAATACCACGACATCAAAGCATGTCAAGCCAATGCGACATGTTTCCCTCAGCTAGCCAAAAAGTCACCTTAATCTTAGTGCGATGTGATGACGACGACTTTAATTAATTAATTAACTATCTGTCTGATAGGACACATTTGAATTTCTCTATGGCGAAGGCTGTAGTCGAAAGAAGTCGTGACAGGTGTATGTGTGTGGGCATTCCCATATTGACACTTTTCTTGCAAAGGCAGATATCCATGCTGTGGAAGTAAAAAGGAAAAGTGGGGAGGCCTTTGCGTTATGATTGACCATCCCTCCCAAACTTGAGGACAATGCTATAACAAATGTTTTCAAATGGTATGTAGATACTATAGTTGTCGACAGCTGTAAAACCTCAAACAACTCCATTTGTATAATGACGTGCATACATAATTTGTACAATAATTGTAGACTATGTCAGAATCGCCAAGCTTTAATGAATCGAAACATTTCTACACGAAATGTGTACTTACCATATATTTTATACTATAGTCAGTATTGAAAAAACTTTGTAAATTATTGTTAATTATTTCTCGCTAGGCTGTCCACTGGTGTGCTTGAATGGAGGATCAATTGTTGGTGTGTGTGGCGGCTGCAAGTGTGCTCCTCAATGGTCAGGATACGACTGCTCAGGTAAATTTAATTAATTCTATTGTTAGGCTTTAGCTTAGTTAAGTATTTGCCTATACACATCACATAGGCAAAAACACTTTAAACTACTGCGACAACGAAGCTGCTATTATATCAATATCGTTTTCTTTGCTACAATCTACTAAAATTGATAAATTAATTAATGTTACCAGCAGCAGTCACAAGTAACGGTTAACGAAAAATTACTTCAAGAAAAAGCGTGATTTCGCAAATCGTCAGGACGTGTGCCTACAAAATCGACTGTGTGTGTTTCTCAAGTTAAATTTTGTACGGCACAATAATTAAAACTAATTTTGTATTTGAGGACCGTATGGTCTTTTGTAGAGATGGTGTAGGAATTAAACCATATCAGTGTAAAAAAATTTGTTGTTTTGCCAGTCACTAATTTCTTAAACTTTCAACATAAGTCATAACTAATTAAATAATCTTCCATTCAATTACTCTAATATGTCGTCATTTTATCAAATTTATATTTGTTCTGACGGTGGCGGCTTAAGTTACTTCATAGCAAAGTGTCGTTTGGTTCCTAGATAGTGTTTGTTATATTTCTCTTAAAAGCGGTGACAACGAAACTTAAAGAGAACTTTCACAAAAATCAAAATATCTCAGATTAAAGCTCTCACGTCATGCATGACACAACCCCTAGCAACCGTTTACTGTAAACGGATATTATAACAGAGAAATAAAGCATTGAATTGTCCTGTTTGAAAGTGTTTAGTACCAGTATGTTTCTTTCAGACTAAATCATTGCTGGTTAGCAAGAATGACCGATACCTGTGCACTTTTCAAGGTAAGGATTGTGAGAAATATAGTATCAAGTTGTGATTTATTGATTAAGCAAAGTGAGACTTCAAAGTTATCGAGATGTATTTCTTTTCTGTTATTTGTCTATAGTACATTTGTAAAACTTATTTAGGGTAGTGCTTGGCGGCTCACCTGTTTTAAACTGAAAAGGAGTGTGATTTCTCAGTCGTTTAGTCTCTGCTTTGTAAAAGTTTAGCACATGTATGAGACGCTCTGCAAGTTGTGAACCTGGGTTACTGGAACTCTTCTCAGCACTTTTTTCATAATTGCAGTTTCTTATATTGTGTTCTGCAGTCATGGCAGAGGTTGCAGGTTTTTCATTTAATCAGATATTGCCATACTTATACAAATCTGAGGTAGACTCAGACGAGCTTGAAACTCTAAGTGGAGAAGATGATAGCGCATTAGAGACCGAACATCAAGAGAAACCAAATTAGAGCCGTCTAGACAACACAGACTTGTGTTCATGTTCATGACTGGTGTTCAGAGCAGGAGCAACAGACACTGAATTGTATCACTCAGAATTGAGCCTTCTACAGGGTTGTCTTGCAGCGTGAAGTTCCTCGCACAACTTTAGTGGCAAACATGGACAATTTGAGAAAACTTTTTGGAGGAACATTTGCCGAAATCGTATGATGAATTTTATGAACGAGGCTGCACATTTAGTGACTGCATTTGGGTTAATGAAGGGTACTGCCCTTGGCTGCTTGACCCAATTTACAAACGGCAACTATGAAAACAGTGCTGAGAAGAGTGCCATTGCCCCAGGCTCACCGCATGTATAGCGTCACCTCATTCTAATAGATGGCAAACGTTTTCAAAGCAGAGACTAGATGACTGAGAAATTGCACTCAGTTTCGATTTAAAACAGCTGTACCGCCAAGCAAATGAACCCAGCACTACCCTAACAAAGTTTCACAAGTGTGCTAAAGAAACAGTAAGAAAGAAACACATCATGATAAGTTTGACGTCCCAGTTTGCTTTAATCAATAAATCACAACTTCCTTCCAGATGTCTCACAATTATGACCTTGAAATTGCACAGATATCGGTCTTTTTTGCTTCCTAGCAATCACTTAGTCTGAAAGAAACATACGGGTACTAAACACGCCCATACATGACAGTTCTATGCTTTATTGCTCCGTTTTCAGTCAGTCAGCCAACGTCCAGTAGGGCCTCGCTTTTATTTTCTAGCGCGCCGGTCCGTGCCCCAGCATATAGCTTTACGTGCTGCACCATGAGGAAATAGGGATTGTCTTGCAATACATAAGGTTAAGACTCTTCCGACGGTTCCGTGAGACATGTGTTACATAGTATGATATACAGGCTCGTTGTTCGAACACCTGCGAAGTCAACAGCGCTCTTTGAGACCTTGTTTGGAGAGAGGACATTTGCATGGGAAACGCCATGCTACGCCAGAAGTGGCAACTACGTACTGGAACACCGTTGAGATGACACACCACTAGACGCCTTTCTCACTTGAGGCTTCTCTACCGTACTATCATCGTACGGTGTTGTCAGAAAACTAGATTCTTTGAGACGGCCGTGTTCTCATATATACGAATGGCACTTGCTGTAATCACCTTGCATTACCGCTGATGCTAACGTCAAAGCCACGCCAGAATCGGCAGTGAGTGAATGTAAGGCTACTGTAGACACCGTACAAAGTGACAAACTACTTGTTAGCGTATTCTAGTAGTAGTAGTATTTCTACTGTTCTGCTTTTGGCTAATTAAATGTTTATCTGTCTTGAAAAGAATGATCTGATGTAATACACAACGCATGTGTGTATCACAGAAACAAATTGGACTAATGAACGTGTCTAGTACAGTATATTCAGGTAATGACTGTGCAACAATTAGTCAACTAATCAATTAATTCAATAATTTATCTATCAATAATTAACTGCAGTGACGTGGCTTTATAATTATTGGAAAATTGGTCTCATTACACAATCTCATTATTCCTCTTGTAAGAGACTCTCTCTCTCTCTAATAAATTTTGTGCTCGTGTGATAGTGATATTTGATAATAATTAATACTCTGAGTGATTATTGTTCACATTTGTGACACAAGCAAGACTTTGGGTTGATTTTATTTCAAGAGCAGCCACTATCTACTGTTCCAACTCTTCTTTCAATTTGTCTGGATTTCTGCAGAGGTGCCACATCTAGCACAACACTGACAATCTCTTCCAGGATGAACAGTTTCTACACTTTTCTCTTCCCCATAGTAGTTACATATGTACAGCACGTATTAAAATGCATGAACCAACAGTTCAGCCTCTACATCTCTTTAACATCAACCCCCTTGGCTAGTTATGACTCCTTATATTATCAGAACACTTACAACTATCAGCAAACTTGAAATCAATTTGATAGAGTTACAGAAGAACAGAACAAGCGAACATTATGAACTCATATTACAAACAAGTAAAGGCATATCGTAACTCCTTGAAAACAGCACTGAGCGCAAAGAAATCTCAACAGAGTAGCGATATCCCACCTCATAAGACTGCTAAGGCCCAGAAACGTGGTTTCGACGTAGACCTATACTTGACGATTCTTACTCCCATTACTGCACAGTGCGTCAAGTTTGGGGTCAGAAACCTCCCGTGTTTGTAGATGCACACCAGAGTCCAGATGCACTAAAACGCGATCACATGCCCTCTACAATTTCCTAGGTTGTTGTTGAAAGAACGCCAAGAGACGGCAGTGTGCTCAAAAACTAGCGACACACTACCACGTGATTAGTCGCAAATACGCCAGTCTCTCGTTACTTTTGTTGGATAAAACTTAGCCAATATGTTGTCCTTTACGTGCACATCTTCTACAGACAGTGATCTTCGTCCTAGTGTCCTTCTTTCCAGTAGATTTCCAAAAACAAACACCTCAAGGAAGGCGGAAAGCTCCCAGATATAAAAAATATATTCTAGCCTCGCCTCCGCAAAACCAAGCCTTGGCTGACGGACTGTTATGGTAGAAGTCTGCAGTAAACGGTTGCTATTGGTTGTGAGTTTTCCTTTATTCACATATTATATACTAGCAGTAGCGTCAGATATTCCATTGATTCTCACAAATTTATCGTACAATAATATTGAAATTTGAAATTGAGCTATTGCTGAACTTTGCCTACTAACCATTGGTATTAACTAAGCATTTATCAGAAGACGAGTATGACGCATTTGTTCCTATTGTTTGGTCACATATATTTCTGTAAATGTGATAGAAGCTTGGAAATACGAAGTCGTCAAGGCATGTTACGTAATATATTTCAACATTTCTAAAAATCGTGTCAAATACCGTCTGTAGGAGACCAAATAGTGTTCTTCAGGCAGTAACATTGTCAGGCTGCTGAAATCATATATAGAAGCTGCTGATGGCAGGTGTAAAATTGGTTTAGCATGCTTGCTTTAGCGTTTATCAGAAGACGACAATGACGCATTTGTTCCTATTGTTTGGTCACATATATTTCTGAAAATGTTAACAGAATCTGGGAAATAAGAAACCGTTAAGGCATATTACGTAAAACATTTCAATGTTTCTAAAAATCTTGTCAAATACCGTCTGTAGGAAACCAAATAGTGATTTTCAAGCAGTAACCTTGTTTGGTCGTTGAAATCCTGTATTCAAGGTGCTGGTGGTAGACGTGGAATTGATTCAACATGCTTTCTTAAGTTAATTAATTACTACACAACTGAAAAAAAGTTCAATTAATAAAAGCAAGAGTATTTAAGCATACGTTATGTAAACGATAATGCCTTTTTTCTAGAACCATGTGGTGGGAATATTTCTTCTGTTGCTGGTCATATAACCTCACCAGGATTTCCAATGAATTACAAGAATGACGAAAACTGTCGCTGGATTGTTTATGTGCCATCTACATCTACTGTCGTTCTCTCATTCAAATCCTTCGACACAGAGAAATTTTATGACTATGTCCGCGTATACAAAGGAGAGACAACAGATTCTGACCTGGTTGGTGAATACCACGGATATGGAATTCCGTACGAAACAATTATGGAAAGGTCGTTTCTAATAGTATTTACATCCGACGTCGTCGTCACTCGTCAAGGATTTTATCTTTATTGGAATACATATCAAGGTCAGTAGTTGTGCCGTGCTTTCTGCAAGCACCTATGCATACGAACATGAATTTAAATATTGTTGTTTAGGCTATATTCCCAAATTCCTGAATGCTCTCAATGGTGACTTCATTCACACTATTGTTGTTAAAGGAGACAAGGTCCATCTAAAGTGTGATGCTGTCGGAATGCCAGAACCAAAAATTGTTTGGAAAAAGCACGGTTTTCGAGTTGCTGGAAACGATAACACTTTTGTGCAGCTAAGTGGTAATGAGCTCATTTTCCTTCATGTTAACGAAACGGATACAGGCTGGTACACATGCGAAGCAGGAAACTACTTGGGAATAATACAGAGGAGCTACCAATTAACAGTTCATGGTAAAATATCTTTTTTATTTTTTCTTGCAGTTGTACTAAATGATAGTAGTTATTATTTATTTTCCATCGTTTCTACAAACTGTACATTATAGGCTATTATGTGTTTAATACGTATATTTTACTGGCCATAATGAAGACATCAGACCACGTATTTCCTCAAATTAAGAACTATATTGTACTTTGACGGAATGTAGCGACATATTGTGTTGTAGCAGTGTTGTAGCTTTCTTATTACGTTTGCGGTAATTAAGAAATCTTAGTCTTGGTCAGATACCCGTGAAATACGGACGGACACAGTGGCATTTTATAAATCAGCTAAGAGCAATTGGAAATGTGACTGAAATGCATTGATTCACTTCCGATCTGCGTGGTTTATGTGATTGTGGATGAGGTTTTTTGTGTGTGTTTGTGTGTGTGTGTGTGTGTGTGTGTGTGTGTGTGTGTGTGTGTGTGTGTGTGTGTGTGTGTGTGTGTGTGTGTGTGTGCTGTAGCTCAGTTGGTTAGAGAGTGTATTTGGAGAATAGAAACATCCGAGACGTTGTAGGGTTTCAGGTTCAAGTCACAGTGATGGCGATTTATGCCATAATTTCTTTAATTAATTAAGCAAGAAAATTATAAACCATTGCTTCTCTCGACTCAGGAATATAAATGTGGACATGACCGCAGGCTTGGCAATAACATCATGCAGAAGACGGGTTCTTGTTGGCCTTGTTTTCTAATCCCAAAGCTGCGCCATAGTCAGTGCCCCTGGATGACTCTGGCCAAGCTCCAGGTGGATTGTAGCGCTGGCCCTAAGCCTCCATGTAACGCATGGAGCCCTGTCTCTAGAGGCAGGTGGGGCTATCTCCGCAACTGACCTTAAGGTTGACGACATTCACGAATACCGGAGAGGCCTTGACATTTGTCCAATTGTCCATTTGGGGGTGTGCGTGTTTGTGTGTGTGTGTGTGTGTGTGTGTGTGTGTGTGTTTGTTTGTTGTGTGCGTGTGTTTATGTTTGTTTTTATGCGTGTGTGTGTGTGTGTGTGTGTGTGTGTGTGTGTGTGTGTGTGTGTGTGTGTGTGTGTGTGTGTGTGTGTGTGTGTGTGTGTGTGTGTGTTCAATTTATCGTGAGGAGTAGTTCCAGATTTCATAGCAGTTCAATAATTTTGGTCTTGCAAACCAAAATTTTGTTATCTCTTTTTGCACAAGAGAATGGAAATGAACAGTGTGTGTGACTGGGCAAATGTCTATGTCTGCTCGAAATGTTTTCGTCCTTCTCGTTTTGTCAATATAATTTGATCAAGGCCGCAGCCGTATTCTCGTTTTGTCGCAGGGGGGGGGAATATACAAAAGACCATGAACAGACAGCCAAACAAAAAAATTCGCTAGTCACCTGATTGGAGTGAGTACCACGACTTGTTGTGTGACAATTACAGTTGTTTGAAATAGACAACGAACACTTACTTTTCTAGAAAACCCAACGTAAAATCTAAAGTTTTCCTGTTTTGCGATCTTTATACGAAAACCTAATTTATATTCCATAGATGATAAGTTTACTCTTTAAATTAAAGACTATGTCACCAGTGTTAAGAAAATTGTTACATTTCTAATAACAGTAGCACAGTATGATTTTGATGTATTGAACATGCATGGTGTCTAAATTCAGATCAGTTTACGAGAACAAATTTGATCGTCTTTTGAAGACTGATTTCTGTGGACGTGAGGGTGTAAACAGAGGTTCTAAAATTGTTTTATTGTTGTTACTTTTGTGCTAAATCAAAAAGGAAACCGGTTGAGGTACAGCGGATAGACAAGAGAACAGACTGCAATGAAGATAGACAATTTCTACGTTATGTACGTTACATGCGTTAGTCTTTGTAGGCTTGCCTGCCATTACTAAACGTAGTTGATCAATTGGTCAATATCATTTTATTTTTTTGTATTAGTGTATTTCACCAATTTATGTGACACCACCGAATTGTATGAAATGCATGAATGTATCTTACTAAACCCACAATTCCTAGCACATGTAGCACCCGCTTGCGTGCATTGTCAAAGTTTACTGTTTACAAAATGGATGTATGATGCAATCAGTTTGTTACTAATACTAGGAGCGTGTCTAATGAAGATATCATAGGTTTTCAATTGGTATATAGCCAGATTATAGTGTCGTCAATACATTAACTACTGAATAAATTACGTCCATCAAAGTTTTGCATATTTTAGTCTATCAACAGCAAAGACATTCTAAACAAGACTCCATTACAGTAACAGAAGGCTGTGCCTCGGTTTAATATTGTTTATCATTATGAACTACTTAAAGAGAGCCTATTCTATTCAAAATTTGAGAGACAATCATTGTACGAACATTGAGGCAATTTTGGTTCACCGCTGTAAACTTTAATACGTTTCTCTGGAGCACTGACTAAGCGGCTATTTTGAATCGAAGAAACCAGCGAATAACAATCATACACGTAGAAATCATGTCATAAAAACACGGTCAAGACGATGGGATTCTGGCTAACCTAGAATCTTTGGGATACGCTCCCGACTATGGTCTAATTACAGCAAATAGATGCAATGTATTCCCTAATAATAGATTTCTACAACTTGCAGACATGCATAATGAAGTTACTTGAATATTTCATTTGTTGTTGTTGTTTTAGTTTTTCCAGTTCTAATTCAAAACCCTGACAGTATTCATTTTGAACCATTTCTTGAACGTGTTCACCAAGCGGCATTTTGGTGCCAAGTATATGGCATTCCTGAACCTGATGTTAACTGGAAAAAGGTTAATGGATAAGCAAATATTAGTTATTGATGTTAATGGCGTATCTCTAATTTATATATTCGTTTTGTTTTAGGATGGAGTGCCAATAGAAAAAACAAGCACTGACTTTAGAAAAGGAAGTCAATGGCTACTGATTCGTTATGTGGAACTTGCTGATTTGGGAAATTACTCTTGTTATTTCAACAACTCATTGGGGCATGTCGAGTCAGATCTAGCCACGTTATCGGCATCGAACGCTACTGGTGAGAGTTAAGCTTTCGACATAAGTAGTGGTTGCTTCTATTTGTGTCTATTCTAGACTGGTTTTATCACTTCTTGGGCATTTCCACTACCCTAACTCCGATTCTGCATCAGCGCGTTTACATTTATATAACATGTATATTTTGCTTCGATTTGGGAACTTTTAAGATTTACAAAAATGGAGTATATCTAAATGCTTCAGCAAATGACCGAATTGATTTCTATGGTAGCTCGTCTAGATTTCGCTTTACCGTGTCATATGTGACTGAAGGAGATATCGGGATTTACGAAATTCATTCCGTCGACCGAGGAGTTTCTTGGTTTACAGTCATCGACGTTCAAGGTTAGCAAGTAACTCTACTACACTCAATTATTATACACACGTGATCATTATACAAATTATTACAGTTCCACCAATGACATCTATTACAACTATAGGCGATGACTTAAAATATGTTTACAACAAACCTACTATCTCTTGTCAATCTACCATCGTCAATTCCCAACCCACTTTCGTCTGGTACAAAAATGGTGTTGCTATGAATAGTACGTGGAATGGATACAAAATATCCGGTGACTATTTCAAAAGTTACTTGACCTTACAAAACTACCCAACCAATCAACAAGATGACGTTTACAACTGCACGGCAATCAATATTGCCGGAAAGAGCACAGCAAGCATTGCTGTGACCGTTCAAGGTATCAAAAATGAAAAGCTAATACACTGAGTAGCAATTTTAGTATGTTTGTTCTGGTTTAGTGATCGATGGCTGGATAGAGTCTAACAGAGGATCTGAGTGCAGTGTATCATGTGGGTTAGATTATGGCGTCACAATTGTTCAAAGAGTGTGTAGCACAAGTGGTGGTCGGTGTGTGGGACTATCCGTTTATGCACAAGCGTGTCAAGGACGTTCTGTGTGCCCGACTAATGGTAACTAACCAGGCGATTTGACAATTGGCTTAACCTTTTCTAAAAATAGTGCTATTGTACAGCAGACGCAACATCACCAGTACCATCTTTGATTTCAACTGGACAAGCAAGCAGAACTAAAATTAAGTGCTAAATTAATTATGTTGAATTATAGATATTAATTGTAGTGTACAAACATAATATTATAGCATTATTTATGTATGAATATTTGCTACAGATTACGCGGCCACTGACTCACAAACGTCTCCTTACGTTCGTACTCAAGGCCCCACTCAAGGTAAATCAACAAATACTCATATACTTATTAACGTGAATTTGCATTCAACGTATCTGATTTTTTCTGCAGTCGGAAAGGAAGAGTTGTCTCGAGGCGCGGTTGCCGGAATATCAGTGACTGTGACCGCCATCACGGCAGTTCTTATTTGCTTCATTATTTTTTATGTTATTTTGAATCGCTTGAGGAAACAGATATCTAGTTGTGCCGACAAGAGCGCTACCTCAGAGAATACTCATGCAAAGTTTCCCTTTCGCAAGCGTCCACAAGATGGTTCTAACTCAAGAGGAGATAGCAACGAGCGAAATAGGCCGATTTACTTGCCACCACTTCCTGCTACTACAGTTGATGACTCTGAACAATCAGAAATTGGACTAAAAGAAAGGTATGAAAGTGCACCTAACGAAGAAAGTGTGAACGCGAACCCGGCATATGGTGTTGTAAGATCTGGAAGGAACGATGAGCAAAATACCTATGAAACGACTTATCCAGTATATGAAACCACGTCGTGATAGAAGATGCAAACATACCTTATGCTGCTTTGTACAAACTTTGTTACGTCCATTTTGATGATAGCTTGACACGTACTGACAATTATTGTGTTCTACTTAGTTTGTTCTTTTTCATTGTGATGCAGCATAAGACTGTAGTCTGCCCAACATATGTTCAATTGATCAATTTACATGTGCTAATTGTTTTAAATTTGCGTACGTTTTAATTACGTTCAACTATAAACAATAAATCAAAGACAAATATTTTTACCGGGATTTCACAAGTACAATACTCGGGCACACCCTCTAGCTAACTATAGCAAGTTAGCTGCATTTAGTTGAATACTTTGCAAAAAAATACGCTGAAATTGTCTTTAGATCACTAGAAATATGGCGCTTATTGTCAGCTCCTAAAGGTCCAAACTTGTAATTTGAGTTTTCCGGTATATTTCTTTGACTGCTGCATTGGTTAAATACAGCATTTTTACTCTTGGTAAATTCTGCTTTACGTATAATTTAGATAACATTCATGAATTTACTAAAATTTTATTAATTTATATAAATGCAAAATTACCCTGATTTATGAGTTTCGGAATCAACAAATTTTCAATTCATTTTCATGAAGCTGAAACACCGTAAATACTGTAATTCAATTTTCTTTAACCTTATACCTTATTAATGAAATGCTTGGCAATTGACAGTTATAGTCAGTCTGAATCAATAATATATCTTCGTGCAAAATATTGCAGCCTTGTTGTCTTTCTGACTGTATTTAAAAATGGTCTTTCTGGATTACTTGTAATGTGTGTGTGTGTGTGTGTGTGTGTGTGTGTGTGTGTGTGTGTGTGTGTGTGTGTGTGTGTGTGTGTGTGTGTGTGTGTGTGTGTGTGTGTGTGTGTGTGTGTGTGTGTGTGTGTGTGTGTGTGTGTGTGTGTGTGTGTGTGTGTGTGTGTGTGTGTGTGTGTGTGTGTGTGTGTGTGTTTAACATTTTGAAGGCTTTCCATAAAGACAATTGTTGAGCTGTGAGAGCATATGGTAATGTCTCCAAAGAGTTTTAGATTGGAAATAGTATTAGACAGGGTTATGATTTTGTACCAATATTTTACCTCTCTTTTTTATGCAGTTATCAACGTGTGTCTGCAGAAGGAGCCTGGGAATGGAATTAATATATTGTTTAACACAAAAGCTAAGCCAGTGGGAAACAGAGAGCAGATGATAGATCAAACCTTGGTCCCAGATCTTGAGTGTAGAAATGAATGACATATGTCTGCTCAGAAATTCCATGGATGAATTGGAAGATATGCTACTAGATCTATATGTGAGCTGCGAACAAATGGACAATTCATCAGTGCCCAAAGGAAAAAATTCTTGGCATTATTTACAACCAAGAACAACTTCCAAGAGGTGGCATTTTTACAGAGCACAGATGAGCCTATAGATGTTGTTGAGGAGTTCCAATAATTCAAATTTTTGTCACATCATCTCTTCAATTCGACAAAGACGTTAGTACAAAAATTCGCAAAGCTTAAGACAGCTTCAGATCTCTTCGCAAATCCTCTGATATAAATATATCAATCAATGAATATATTAAACTAAGAATTTTCAAATCAGCTACCTTACCAAACCTTGTCCATGGCAGTTCGGCCTCGACACAATTTTGTCTCAGCTCATCAAGATATGACATTTTTTGCATGCGTTGCTTACGAATCATCTTGGCATAACCACAGCAGAGAAGCAGAGTTCGGGCTAAGGTCAGCATTGAGACTGTAGAAACAATGATCAGGAAGAGAAGGCTAAAGTGCATACTTCATATAGGCAGATTGATTCCTCTTCGTATTCCAAGGCAACCTCTGGTTTGCTAGTTGAAGGATGTAGACGATCTGTAGGCGGCCAGAAGCAGAGATAGGTCGATGTTTTGATGAGCGATTTGAAGAAATGTAAGCTCAATTAAGAATGGATGCGTTTTTCCCAACATAGTGCTAAAAAGCCTAGGAGATCAATATAGTGGACGCTTTAAGAGTTGAATGAGGAAGCCGAGGAAATGGTAAGGATGGAATAAGATAAGAGGAAGGAATGAAATTAGTAAAATCAAGTATCAGATTAGACTGAAACAGAGTGTACTCAACCGGTTAGCACTTTTACAAAACAAAACAAGGTAGGTCTTTTTTATCACTAACAACAGAAACATGGCGCAGCCACGCAAGAGATCATGTTTTGTTGTCACTGCTAACAAAACTTTAAACAACAAATTTGTAGAAATTATACGAAGTTCTGCAATCAAAATCTGAACATCGTCCACAGGTTAAGTTGGGGACAATGAAGTCTTAGGAAGTGACCAAACAATGTTGTCTGCACTAGTACTCGAGTAAAAGCAGAACCTGGATGATGATGATGATAGTGATGTGTGTGTGTGTGTGTGTGTGTGTGTGTGTGTGTGTGTGTGTGTGTGTGTGTGTGTGTGTGTGTGTGTGTGTGTGTGTGTGTGTGTGTGTGTGTGTGTGTGTGTGTGTAATACCATCTCATCTTTATGGTAGTGAAACTTAGACACTTCTCTTTCAGCACATCAAGAGACTGCATGCGCTAAATACGAATCATCTCGGGTAATCAGTAATAGCTAACCAGAGGAATACTAAAGTTCGAGCCACGGCAAGTATTGAGTCTGCGAAACAATAATGATGAAGAGAAGGCTAAAGAGTCTATGACCCTTAGCCAGGATAAAGCCTCACCATACCCCCTGGCAGCTTATGGTTTGCAAGTTCAAAGGGTTGATTCAAGCGTTCTCTAACTCAGATGGGTTGATATTGTGATGATGTACATTGCCAAGGCAACAGTTAGTATGTATGCTGGGCTTTACACAACGTCTATCGCAACCATTGTGAGACTCGGCCAGATCGCACACTGGACATGCTGGTTTGTAAGGCAAAATGGAGGAGATGGACTGCGCTAATGGTTCGTAGCACCAGAGCACCCTCCGTTTTGTTATGCAAGTGTAGAGGCTAGTCTGGCAGCGTTGCCAGGGGCGACGTTGATACATCACGTGCAACTGCCGACGGACGAGGTCCAGTTGAAGAGACAGTAGCACGTCACCGGAAGCGGTGATTCTTAACAAGCGAGTTGGTGTCGTACGTACCTGAGAAATTGATGAAATCCCAAGCGGGAGAGTATGTGGAGATGGCGGATCTGTTGCTAGACAATAATATTATCGAGTTGCGACAACTTGAGCATGACGCGGGGTAAGTCTGGAACGACCGCGGAAAAGCGTGCACATCAGGTGACCCTGGAACCCACCTGGGTTCAGTTCTTCGCTACATATACTGTCAAATCGTTGAGAAGCATCACAACAGTGAAAATACCTATTGGCGTACCGGCGGATGATCGTAAGAATGGCATCTGGCTTGTCGACACCAGATTTACGAAGTACGCAGCAACATACACCTGCAGGAGCAACCTTCTTTACCAAACTGTTGTCGCGGGCTGGAGTTCCGTCGTGCGGGCTGGAGTTCCGTCGTGCGGACTAAGCCTGGAAACAGACAATGCAACCGCACTGTGTGCTCTATCAGTTCACATATAACGACAATAGATATAAATCACGACAATAGATATAAAAATCAGACGTCGATCGGAAAAGAAGCACAGAATCACGGAAAATTTAGCCATTATACGTATGTCACTCCTGCAACAAGACAGTAGTTCAAGGTCTACTAGTCGAAGAAAGAATATTTAATAATTTACGTTCACAGGCCTGACCTTAATCAAAACAACCAAAATGAGGGGAATGCGATTGCGTGACACCTACTTAGACCTCCTGCTATCTATAGAGGTCTTTATCCCCCATAATTCGTAAAGAGCGCAGGACAAGAATTGTATAAGCATTTCCCGATACTATCTCTCGCGGAAGGAAATGAGCGGAATGCGATTGCGTAATACCTACTTAGACCTCCTGCTATCTATAAAGAGGTCTTTATCCTCCATGATTCGTGGAGACCGCAGGGCAAGAACTGTATAAGCATTTCGCGATACTATCTATCGCGGAAGGATGTAGGCGGAGATAGTCTGGCTAAGCGAGACTAGTTTCAGCTGGCATGGCTTGTTTGGCGTCTTCATTGCGCCCAAGTAGATGGTCGCCATAATACCGACCGTGATTGTGTTTGGTGCAAGCTACGCAACCAATTACGTTTTGTTTAAGTAAGGCAAATCAGCAGTCAAGGCAGCGATTCAGAAATGATAATGCAATTGCAGCAAAAACTGCGCGTGAAGTAACTATCGTGCATTCTTCAATTTGTATAGGCGCACTGTAGCTTTGCGTTCGCGTCTGCGCACATTCTAGGGGCACGAAACACAGTCGCGAACGCTGATCCGCGAAACTGCTAGACTGGTCATTGATTGTTTGTTTGGTTCACATCTTGACCCGGCACCGCTTGAATTAAGTGAGACCAAGCGTGGCGGCGTTGATATGCGACACCCATATCGACAGGACTTCGGACTGCTGGAACGATCGGTTTCTTGCTTGGTCGGCGCAAGGCGAGCGATGTCCACGTTGCGAGCATACCATGCAGAGTACTGATGGTATCACAGTTTTTCGAGGGGGCTGGTATTGCACCAATTTAAATCTCGACTTCGGAACTGACTTTAGTGTTGTACGTGGCGTTCTTACCGCAAGTGGGTATCGCTCGCTCTACCGCAAGAATGCAATCTGTTAGAGGTGCGTCATGTTCACATTCAGCAAGGTGTATGAAACTCATCTTGCAGTTTCTCTTTGTTCTTGGTCATTCTTTGATCTTCTGCTCGCGGGAAAAATAACGGTACTGTACAATTCATAGCAGCCGTTGACTCGTCAGTTCATCTGACCGTTAGCGATGTTGCAGTGGACTCCCACTCGAACCCTTTCCTCGTGATAGGTAGGCTCATGCGGTCAGAAACAGATTCGTTCCGGTAGGGTGTGGATATCCATCCCGGGAGAACGGGTACGGCTTTACGTCTTATCTCGGCCACGCTGATTTACCTCAGCCGGCAAGATCGAGAGACAGATCCTTCGTTTCTGGGCTCTGATAAAATGCCTCTGTCTATGAAAGGACATGTCAAAGAAGTGCGGGTAGCACTAGAAGCCAGGGTTTGTGTCCGAATGCTAGGAGCACAGCTATAGGATAGGACTCCACAATTCTGACACTGGAGATGCAGAGAAGCGAAGTTTTGCAAGCACTACGTAAAAAGTTGACGCCAAGACTCTAGCGGCGTACTCTAGAACGTCATTAGCTTCTCGCCAAAGACGGAGTGAACACAAGTTAGCCGATGACATTACAGTAGCACGAGCTTTCTAGCCGCCGACTTGTTGTAGCGTATTTGAGTGCATGGTTGCTTTTGCAGTAGCGTGGAATTGACGCATGCTTGCAGGACAGTGACAAGGTATTCACCCTTGGCAGCTGCGCGGCTGTACGTAACTGAATGAGCTCTGGAGAGTAGATCCTGAATAAGTGGATGCGGTTCGATTTGGGTTCGCGTATTAGTGTCAGGTAGACAATTCTAGAAACTTTCTTATAACGGGCACTGCAGGCATGAGTATGGAGAACTGACTGGAAGACTGCCATCGATAAACACAGAACGAACAGCAGCGGTAGACACTAATGGCAAGAGATTGGTCGGGAATTATGGTGTAGAGAGCAGTGACGGCTTGGGCGAGTAGTACCCATCTTGGCGGAACGAGTGTCACCGATTGATTCGGATATCGAACTATGTCCCGGATCCTCGCCGGACACCGACCTCAAGCGAGGGAACATGCGGCATCCGACCACTCCTTCGTGGCCAGACCTTCAATAAAAGGCGAGCCGTACTACGGAAGACGACGTGGAGACAAGAGCACTGGATATCTCAGAAAGGTAATAATTCAATTATTTTAAGTACAGTTAAACACACTTCAATTCTCCTTGCGTCAACGGTGCTGATTAGGCAGAGAGACTGTAACCTGCGAATGTACGGATGCGTAGATAGTTGGAGACCGAGGGATATGCCCCAATTTTTGAGATGTGCGGTGCACGCTGAGCTTCTTTTATGGAAGGCAATGCACGCGGCTATCAGTCTAGCTTCCAACAGAGTAACGTGCCTTTCAGTTTCCCACCTTAAACCGCCAAGAACCCTATTGAATAAGTCTTATCCTATCTGCGTGAGTGTAAAAGACACCTCACGTAAAAGGTTGACAGGCCGGATCCCAAACAATGTCCCGGATCCTCGGCGTACACCAACCTTGAGCGAGAGTATATCAGGGGTCCGACAACTTTTCCGTGGCCAGATCTTGAATAGAAGGCGGTCCGTACTACGGGAGACGACGTGGAGACAAGTGACTAGAATTCACCTCAAGTTACAAAGTTTTCCAACAGATTTTCTCTGCTTAGTTTGGTATAATAGCGAAAATGATTACAGTCTATGACAAATAACACTAATTGTCACAACACGCAGTAAATTTTACACATTTATTAACAGCAAGATCAATTTCATAAGCCATCATGTTGTCATAATTGAAAGTATGCATACGCATTGACTACTGTAATTCAGTCAGCCAGTTCAAAAAGGAATCATGGTAATTGACAGAGCTTACTGTTGCACAATCACAAAAAATAATGAAAAGTAATAGCAAATAAACACAACATTATAAGAATTATTGCGAATAAAAATAAAAATTAAAACAACAAAAATGCAAAAGTCAATAAATGGCACACATAAAAGTTATTGCAGAAAGAGCCATACTTTTTTTCAGCCATTTTTAGTTAAAATTTTACTTACTTACATAAAAGACTGCATAAAAATTGAGTACAACCAAATAACAATGCACACGCTACTGTACTACGAAATGATTTATCATTTGATATTAAAGTAATAGCAAAATAAATATATTTACATAAAAGTTTACAGTCAGCATAGCTCATCGGTATGACAAAAAAACCCAAAACAACTTATCACGCCATACATACCGATATAGACAACTATATACTAAATAATATATGTTGGTAATAGAATTGATATACCGACATTAGCCGCAGCACGACTGCAGAGATGGGCATTGATGCTGTCCGGGCAAACATAGATATTGTATAAAGGAAAAGATCTGACGTGGGACCCGCAGACGCGTTGTCAAGACTACAACTTACAGTATAAGTGAAATAATCAGATTCAGGAGAAGACGTTTTGCAGTTTACAATGACGAGGGATCTACAAGTCACAGCTAAATATGTTGCAACGGCCACTAGAAAAAATCCTATACTGTCAAGGGTATACGAGACGATTATGAATGGGTGGCGAAAGTACGTAGACAAAGAAGAGCTCAAGCCATTCTGGAGTCGAAGACATGAACCGTTAGTGGAGCAAGTATGTATTCTTGGGGATCCGCGTAGTTATACCACCACGATATCGTGAGCAAGTGTTGCAGGATCCGCATAAGTGTCACATGGGGATAACACGAACCAAGAGTTTAGCGAGGAGTTATCTTTGGTTGCCTGGACTCGATCAAGCCATAGTAGACGTGGTAAAGAGTTGTCCAGTGTGTCAGGCGACGCGAGATAAAGCACAAAATGTGCCATTGCTATCTTGCCAGTAGCCTGAAAGACCGTGGAAACGAGTGAATGTAGCTTTTGCAGAGAAAGAAGGGAAGCATTTTTTGGGTTTGGTTGATAGTCACTCGAAATGGTTGTAAGTGATTCCGACAGGAAGTACTACAGCGGCAAAGACCGTGGAGTTACTGAGAGACTAGTTTGCACCATTCGGAATTCCACATGAATTAGTAAGTGACAATGGCCCACAATTCACAGCTGGGGAGTTTGGCGACTTTTGCAGAGCCAATGGAATCAGACATACCTTAGTGGCACTCTACCATCCAGCCAGCAATGTGGCAGCAGAGCGAGCGGTGAGGATCTTGACTTATTCACGTTTGAGAGTTGTACTCCAGAAGAAAAAAGGGGAGACAGAGATGTCCTTGAAACACAGATTGGCTAACTTATAATTACGTATAGGAGCACATCACATAGTGTAACAGGAAGAACACCAGGAGAATTGATGTTTGCAGTCCGATTCGCACCAAATTCAGTCTGCTAAGGCCAAGTTTGAGGAAGACTGTGGAGGAGAGGCAGAGCTACAAAGGAAGGGTCATGATTCTCAACGGATGAAAGAGCGAAACTTTGAGCAAGGAGAGAAGGTTGCTATATGAAACAAGCAGGGGAATCCGGAGAAATGGATGCATAGATCCGTAATCAAAGCAAAGGGACCGAAGAACTGCATCATCTAAACACCAGTTCAGAACGGAATGGTGCATGTTGATGACGTAGAGGCAGTTGGAGGTTCAGCTTCATATCAAAGAGTATTAGTACTCCTAAAAAGGGAACAGCAGAGAAGATGATTATGGGACTATTCCAACAGATTTAAGAAAAGATACTGTACCGAATGAAACGACTACCAGCACAAAGCATAAAGATACAAAGGCAACAAAGAGAACAGAAGAGACTGCAAACATGGTCGAATGACGTTATCCAAAAAGAGACAGGACGCTGTTAGTAAAATTAGATTTATGATGAACTGAACAGGGCACTAGCCTATGAAAAAGGAAGAAATGTAGTAGAGTGCACGCATGCGCAGTCTAGGTTTATAGTCTGAGTGTCTTCTAGCTGTCAGTCTACCAGTTACACTGTATACTAGTATCGTATGTGTGGTGTACGTAATATGCCAGTATAGAATATATTACACAAAACATCATTTAGCCACCACGGAACAGATAAAAGAAATTTTGAATGTTATTTTACGAGACTGCATACAGAAAGGAATTATGGTTGAACTTAGATAGCAAAGATTGTACGGATAAATGCTCTCACGTAAGACAAGCCAATAGCACGTAGTTTGGTGCACTGTCTGTCTGTCTGTCTCTCTCTCTGTCTGTCTGTCTGGCTGTCTGTATGTATGTATGTATGTATGGATATGGCTGTATGTCTAAAAACATATATTTAACATCACAGCTGTTAAAAACCTAATATAACTAAAACCTGTCTGTCTGTTTGTCTGTCTGTTTGTCTCTCTGTCTGTCAATACATATATTTCTTGTACAAGACATTGTTACAGTCTCTACAATACGCTAAAAATCAGCAAGTTCTAAGACAATTGGGACACAAGAGGTCTCTAACTACGATTAAGAGTTAAACAGTTGACAATAACCTAATAGAGTTACTAATGGCACCAATTGAATCACCACTATACTGGACTCTGCTCATCTTCTGCAGTAACACTGTTCCATTGCACTACTGCAAGGCTTTTGAGAATCGCGTCCTCCAGTGGTTCTTGAACTGGTCCTGTCTGTACTCAGTTATCCATTATAGCTATTGATAAAAGCTGGTTGAGATATTTTTGGGCCTCTTGCCCCCACCCACCAAAGTGGTCCATCACCAAAGAAATGAAATTCAGTGTAGTTCCACAAGGACGTGCCTTTTGCTGTATTTTTCATTTTTCAGCCTTTCTCTTCGAGGTGCATGATGCTGTCCCATCTTCTAGGGCTGCCTTTGGAAGAGCGTCAAGTGCCCGTGGATGTGCCAAAGAGATGCACTTCTTTACCGGAGTCAGGATCCACTACACATATGTCAGGTCTGCTGTCACAATCCAGAAAACGGTGTTTAGGTTCAGTTTTGTGAACAACATGCAGCTGGCTGAGGCAATCATACCATGTTTGATTTATTTTGTCATGAGTCCAGACAGGCCCTCCGCCATGCTTACATGTGATGAGCTGGTACCCATCCTCATCAAGTGGCTTTCCGCAGTCACATTAGATAATCCATTTGGCAATTGTGTTTGTCTGTCTGTGTCTGTCTGGCTGTCTAAAAGCTATTACAATCTAATATTACTAAAATCTGTCGGTCTGGCTGTTTCTTCTTCCGTCTGTCTGTCTGTGTCTGTATGTCTGTCTGTGTTTGTCTGTGCGTCTCAGGATATACATTTGAAACATCAAAGCTATTGCAATCTAACATAAATTAGATTTGTCTGTCTGTCTGTCTGTCTGTCTGTCTGTCTGTCTGTCTGTCTGTCTGTCTGTCTGTCTGTCTGTCTGTCTGTCTGTCTGTCTGTCCGTCTGTCTGTCTTCCTTCTGTCTCTTTCTGTCTGTCTGTCTGTCTGTCTGTCTCTCTCTCTCTCTCTCTCTCTCTCTCTCTCTCTCTCTAAAAACATGTATTTGATACTTCAAAGACATTATAATGTAATATAAAATCTGTCTGTCTAGCTGTCTGTTTGGTCGGTCTGTGCCTGTCCAAGGACATATATTTGAACATCAAAGCTATTACAATCTAACATAACTAAGATTTGTCTTTGTCTGTCTTTCTGCCTGCCTGCCTGTCTGTCTGTCTGTCTGTCTGTCTGTCTGTCTGTCTGTCTGTCTGTCTGTCTGTCTTCCTTTTGTCTCTGTCTGTCTGTCTCTCAAAACATATATTTGATATATCAAAGACATTATAATATAATATAAAATCTGTCTGTTTAGCTGTTTGTTTGTGTCGGTCTGTGTCCATCAAACGCACATAGATGGAGACGATGTTCTGCGGACCCATTTTGTTTTGTCTGCGCAAGCGTATCCTGGGCTTATACTTGGGCATGGGCGTATAGTTGGGCATGGGCATGGTTTCGGGCTGAAAGTTTTGACTTGTCGCACACAGCTTATATACGGGCTTGGGAGTTATTTTGGTACGGGCGTTATTACGGGCGATTACGGTGTATCAATAATAAGGTCTGTCTGTCTGTCTGTCTGACTGTCTGTCTGTCTGTCTGTCTGTCATTGAATTATTATACATTGAATTATTATACATCAACTGCAAATCACTATAGTAAATTCCAACTACACAGAAATTGCAAGCTTCTAAAGTCTTCAAACTACAGCTGCACGCACAAGAAAGGTACTAATAAAAAGAAAGTAGAGTAAGAGTGCAACAGTGAGAAACAAGTAGAAATATGATTACAATCTCCACAGAAGACGCACTAGACCACAATGTGGACAAGGTAAGGCTGCGATAATTCAAGGAGACTGAAGCAATCAGAGAAAGGTAGAAGACCGAGGAAAGCAAGTGAAGATGAAGAGGGTGAAAACAGCTACTTGTGAAAGACGCACTGGGCCACAGAAACGTGGGCAAGGTAAGGCTGCGATATATCCACAAAACCCTGAAGCCACTCGAGAAAATGAGATGAAGACAGACGTGATGGTAGAACCCCCGGCAGACGCACTAAACCACATGCACTTGGGCAAAGTAAGGCTGCGATACATCCAACATAATCTGAAGCCATCGAAGAGAAAAACAGACGTAGACATGTGCACAGAGTCAGCGGCAGCAAAGTTTGAATACACTTTAGTAAAATCAATAAAGAAACGACGACACAAAAAACAACAACAAGATCGTTTATTCCAGACAAAGGGACACCAACATTGAACTTGGTATGACGCAAGAAGCGATAGTGGCAGACGCCACCAACGCAACGAAACCTTCCAATAAGAACTGTTACTTGTTGCTTTAGCTCTTCCTTCTTCTATGAAGGAGAACCGTTTGACGCTGCACATCCGGGAATCTGTAAGTCTGCCTGTCTGTCTGTTTGTGTCTCTCCGTCTGCCTGTTCATGTTTGTATGTTTGTCTAAAAAAAATATTTGAAACATTAATGCTATTGCAATTTTATATAACTAACATTTGTCTGTCGGTCTGTCGTTTGTCTTTCTTTCTGTCTGTCAGTCCGTGTCTTTCTGTCTGTGCCTGTCTGTTTATATGTCTGTCAGTCAATATTTTAAACGTGTTACTTGTATTACAGACATCATTGAACACATTGTGAAGAACCAGAAAATACAACAGCATTTATTTCTTTGTATAATATTCTTAGTCAATACAATAGTAGTATATCTAATGAAACAAGAACAGCAAATTTGCACTAAATGGTATTTTTAATAATTACGTTAAGAAATGATCGGAAATGAAATCTAGGCACACATTGATAAGATCGCGTCAACATCTTCACGACAGCACGATGTCCTCAATAGGTTTTGCATTGATTATTTGTATATCAATGTTTCGAGGTAACTCAAATTTTGTTTTTGTTAATTAATAATAGTGTAATCTGTAGACAATTTACCGTAGCCTCGAACTTTCAGATCAAAGAGAGCACGAAGCACACGAAACTCTAAGCTGGACCAGAACAAGCGACTAAAATGATTTCGAAAATTGCTTTCTAAGCTAATCAGCGTCAACCAGATATAGACTAGCTAGCTGTAGAGCTATAGCGTTTTGTCGCGGAATCAAAGAGCCGTTGTTTCACGACGTCCGCCAAGATACCGTCGCAAACACGGGAGACGTCATTTATTCGCTCATTTCATTTACAAATATGATAGGTTTGAGTAATGTTTAGATAAAAGAACAGTATCTTTCTATCTCATGATCACTAGCTATGTGAACTATAAGTAAAACTACAATAGGCTGTTCGACTACCGTTTAGAACTTCCGAAATAAATTTAGTATGGGTTTGATCCAGACGAAAAGCATCATCTTTGCGCGTGCTCTGGTAGGGAAGTTCGAGGTGCACAGAAGCAATAATATCAAGTAAATATGACAGAAACACTAGTTACAATTGAACGTCGCTAAGTAGTAAACGTTGTTAAATGGCTGCAAACTATTGTATTTGCATTTACAGAAGTTACACACATCCGGGAAGTAATATTATCCGGGCTTACGAAAACTGCCAAAATGGCGTTGTCCACGGTACGATGCTGCGTCGCGTATTATGCTGTTTCAGTAGGCTAGACATCGCCTGAACGTTCTTCTTAGCATTGATAGTGTTGTCATTGATCGAAGGGTCTAATTGGGGGTTTGTCGGTTCAGTTAGGGTGTCGGGTGTGATGTATGAAATCATTTGACAGAGTTCACTGAGTGTAAGCAACTTGGCATCTCTGGACATCTAAGTCCAGTCTAACCGTTTTCTGAGTACGCTCTTGGTTTTTGTCTTTTCGAAAGTCTTTTGAGTGCCAATGGCGAGTCGCGTGGTAGGCTTGCGTACACGATGTCAAAGGAAATGAGTCCCCCTAAGAAAATCCCCCTTCGAACAGAATATTGATATCCTATGAAATAATGTTCCCTGGGGACACAATTGTAACATGGTTACGGCCTGTCGACGTTCACTAAGCCCGGAAGCGAGGGGCGCACGGGTAAGACCCCTTTTTGTTACGTGTCGGTTTCACATCACCCAGGCTCTCTCAAACTGACGCGGACGGGCGGGCCATTACCGTATCCATTATGTACACGTGACACCGGAAGTCAGCAGGCACAATATAAATAATAACACAACAGATCAGCATCCACGTCCACAAGAGGTTATACAAGCTCTAGACGTCATCATACTAATGACACAGGTAGATTGACTGTAATTAATAAACAACTATTGGATGATCTGTGTTTGGTTCTGGTCCTCAAGTTCTTTCTTGAAGATTTACAGTAGACGGTGTAGATAAGAAGAGCAGACATCGCGGAATTAGGGGAAATGAGACAAGGAAGTTGGTTTAGACGTATGCCATGTTCTCCGGGCGTATTGCACATGCGCATTACTGTAATAGTTGTGAAATCACTGCGGCCCTGTTCGGATGCGGGTGGGTGATGTGTAACAGACATGCAACAAATAGGAGCTTAAAGTACAATGAAACACACACACACACACATGCACGGACACGCACGCGCGCGCACACACACACACACACACACACACACACACACACACACACACACACATCTAGGGCATGATCTAAGTCACGTGCTATACGTGCCCCATAACTTTCCTCATCTTTCTCTGCTGATCTAATTCTTTGCAAAACCTCTGTTGGCAGCCTGTCATATCGACCAGGGACTAGGTGAAATGGTGTGTCATTCAGTGCATGTACTACACTCGTCCTGTAAGCAAATGCTATTTCCATTAGATGCTTATCCCAATTGGACTGATGTTCTTCCACATAAGCAGACATAGCAGCACTACCAAATCGGTTCATCCTCCCTACTTGTCCCATTCGTCTGTGGATGGTATGAGGTAGTATATATGTTTTTAGTTCCAAGTATACTAGCCATTTATCCGAACGATCTTGAGGTAATTTGTGTGCACCTGTCTGACAACAGTTGAGCAGGACATCCATGGCGAAGGATAATCTTATTTACTAAATTATCAGCAACAGTCTCAGCCCTTGCATCTCGTATAGCTTCCATTTCCACGTATTGGGTAACTCGATCGACCATATATCAACTACAATGATCGGTCAACTGCAATGTACATGTTGCCCTGACTACTTCTCTATGTTCCTCTTTTGGCACATCGAGCACGACTTCACAAAGAGACGAATGTCCTGATACATACCTCTCCAGTAGAACTGGCTGCGAACCTTAAGATATGTTTTCTTTCTTCCTAAGTGACTACCAGTAGGAAGGCAGTGTAATACTGTCAGTACTGAATGTCGAATATATGGTGTTAGAACAGGAACTCTGATGTCTCTCCCATTACTTCCATGTACGTGGACCAATAATCCTGCCAGTATACCAATCTCATACCCACCCGGCGCTTTTAACATTTCTTGAACGCACAAGGTGCATGGAGACACGTTACCGGATTCTTCAGACACTCAATTGTAGGACCAAGAATATGGTCTCTCTGTTGACAACTTGTAGCTCATCTGGAGATGGCAATTCTGAGCACATACGCTTCATCTTCGAAAGTCGAATATGGTCTCGTCAAGGCATCTGTATTACTATTCTCACGCCCAGGCTTGTAACTGATATCAAAATCAAACTCTTGTAACTTCAACAACCACCGTCCTAGTCGACCCGCTCTATGCTTCCCATCCAGCAACCACCTCAAATTTGCATGATCGGTCTGAACAATAGACCGACGACCTACAAGGTATGGTCGCAAGGCGCTGCATGCCTAAACAACCGCAAGAAGTTTTTCTTTCGCGTATCCCATTGGCTTTCACACTCAGTTAACATCCGACTCGGATATTAAATTACGTGCTTATGTCCATTGCCATGAAGCTTCGCCAAAACTGCTTTTACTGCAAAGTCATAAGCGTCCGGTTGTGACACAAAATCGCTTTCCAGTAAAACAGGGTACACGAACTACTTGACTACGACAACGTTATGGACCACAGAATGATTCCCAACGTTTACAGTCAGTGTATGTCACAGTTACAATGGATTCCATTGATACTCCACTTGCTTGCCAACAAATTGCAGTTATCGCTTCCGTCCGCAGTCACTCCAATACTCTCAGCAAATTGCTGGGAGACTAACGGCTTAGATGCACCAGAATCAAGAACACAAGCAACAGGGCGACAGCCAGGAACAGTAAGCTCACATGATGGTGACTGTTCCTTGGTATACACCGACCGCACTCTCGGTCACAGTACTCCTCGAATTACCTACGTCTAGCTCGTATATCTGTATAGTGTGCAGAGTAATAGGTAATTGCTAATGTGAAGTAGGTAGGCGGAGACACGACAATTGTGTGCAGTACCACTGCACAAAGTAAGGTTTGTGTGGAGTGAACTCAACTTAACAACAACGGTAACAACAACTGTATAACTAGGAAGTATTACGTGCGTATATAGCGAACTTTTACACAGAGTGCTCTAACAACTAGCGTACTTTAACTCATAACTCTGCATCACTATCCTCCCCAAACTCTGTAATGTATTCGTTCAGTGTTTGAGGAGGCACTCGTCGTCTTGATGACCGTCTGAGAGGAGGTGGCTCCGGAAGCTTGACTGGTTGATCAGCCTCGGTACTCTCTTCCCCTTGTTTATTATCGTATTTTGAATCTGTGGTTGTAGTTTCTAACCAATTGTTAGCAGTCTTTGTATTTTTCCGCATCTCTCAATTTTTCCGATGTTGATCACGTTGTTCATTTTCTGGCGCTGGTCTTCCCTGTACGAGTCGTTGTTTTCGTATGATGTAATGGTTTAACAAATCGTGATGCAAAATTATTTCCTTTCTTCCGTGCACTTATTAGAACGACTACTAAATAATTAACCAAATATATATATTTGTACCAGGAAGTATATGATCTCGTATCACCGCCAACAACGTGAACAAGGCGCGATCTTCGACTACTACTACCCCGAATAATACAACAATAAACGTAAAAATTAACGCATATCCTCACTTGTAGAATCATAGTTTGTTTCTCTTTCTACCCTTTCAAACACCTACTGTCCAGCCACCGACTGACCTCGACATTTCTGACTGCCAAACATGGATTTATCAATTTCATCGATCTTTTCATCTCAAGTTTTTTGTCAGCGGTATGACTGGCCAGAATTGTTCCGCAGACTCCACGACACAATTACGTCCACTCTACAGATGTTCTACTCGAACGTACCCCCGATTCAAGACGCACAAAGTTCTGAGAGATCTACATACGCTAAAGTTTAATGCATGCATCAAGTCAAGAGGAAACGTACACGACATATTTGACACGTACACGTTATCTTTCACACCGAAAAACAGGTAACTTCGGCTATTTTGCGAATACTCAAACGCGATTTGTCGAACCACGTCCCAGAACGAATGCTACGTTTCGTACCGCAGCCTTATGGTACCCCGCCAAAAGAAGCAGTCAGTAGACTTCCTGGCCGGACATCGACTAAAACGTCACGGATTGGCCACACTGGTGACAAGACCGTTGCGTCTAGTATAGCCAACAACCGGTGAGCCTGTTCAAATTCCAGGCATCCTTTATTGCTCTTCAACTGTCGAACCAACTCTCTGTGTATCATCACTTCCATGTCGTCTCTCCTGCAATCAATTAACTACTGACCAAATGACTGAATATTATAACAGTAATTGACTTAATATTTAACTATTAACCGCTCCTCCTCATCAACGTCAACAAGCAAGTAACGATCAGACTACTGTGATTCATTTCACAGTATATACATACATATATATATATATATATATATATATATATATATATATATATATATATATATATATATATATATACATTGCGATAGCAACCGTAACACCATCCGTTACTATGCGCATAACTCAGATTTTTTGCAACGGCCAAAGGCCAAACATTCAAAAACACTTTTTTAAACTTTTACTAAACAGCGTTTCGCGAAAAGACGAAAGGATTTGGGATCTATCTTCTACATTTACGGGGATTCGTCATCGCTGTCGTTAGCCACCGAAAGATCTTCCTCGTTCGACGTCGCATTGTCGTTAGAGGACGGGTCCTAAGCGAAATACACCTCGTCCTCGTCCGAAACCTTGTCCGCGGTTGTTTCCGTTTGAATACACCCGGCCAAATTCCTTGCCAACACGGAGGCAGGTATTTGAGGTATCGTACTCTTCTAAAATTCCCTATAAATCTCATGCGCCGCTAAACTTTTACCCGTATGTAAAGACACGTCTAAAGGTGTGTCTATCGGCTAAAAAATTTATTGGCTACCGAAGCACAGGTAGATGGCTAATCAACTCCAAAGTCACGTGGTCTGTAATTAGAGATAATGTGACGTCATCACAACAAGCGATATATGGCGGCTGTGATCACGTATCCGGCTCAAAGTAGGCTCATTTGTAAGAGATTATTATGCGACTCGTTCAATCTATAATTTGCCGATGGAAAGTAAAGCTCTATCTCGGAGAAAACGCGATGCAAAACCTGGTACTAAACGGAAGCGGAGTCAAGGTAATAATAATTAGCACGAGATCGAACTTGACAAATCATAGTCTAGTGCACGTTATTGACTGGAACTAGAAGGGTTTTAACGTGTTTCTTCTGCGATATTTGAAACTGTTGACTTGACAAGATTTCTATGTAGATCTTGGCCAACGTCGTTTTGCCTAAGCCAGTGGCAGCTACCAGTCGGTCGGTGACCCTGTTGAGACTGATACGATGTTTGGCTCGTCGTTCTTCGAAGAATTGTCTGCCACGTTCAACAAGATGCTTTTCCGCTAAAACAACTCGTTTGCTTTATCTCCGGCCATGAAATCTCTGCTAATTGTAGCTAATAGGTTAATTGTACAGCATGCGTGCAATTTTATAGAAAACGTGCAGGCATGGCCATATTTAAGAATAGGAAGTGCTTGTGAACTTTGCTCTAATCTTTACAACCGCGAGTTCAGTGTGGAATTCTTTTACCGAGCAATTGAAATCATTTAAGTTAAACGGTGTAACATAGTACAACTATAGCAGCTCTTTATCCTTTAATGAGCACACCCACCTTGACGTCTGCCTAATTGCTTACCTCAGAGTTCACACTTATAGGGAACAGACAGTAGATGTCCATCTTGTAACACAACATCACAGTGTGTATCGTTTTAGACCATCATTCTCTCGACGGACACTTCTTCGCTTGATCTATAGCATGAGGTAACATAATAACACCGGATCCACTCTGCATGTTGTCTAGGATAAAGTGATAAGACGCACCTTTGCCTTCGACTATTAATGGTTCTTTCATTGATAAGTACGCTATAAGCTCATCTTTGTCATAGTTGGTCTCTCTGATCAAGTCTCTGCAATTGCATACTTGCTGGTCTCTCTGATGTATCGGCAGACCATACGTTCTAAGCTTGTGGCCTCCTAATCTAAAAACTGTCTTCCAACCGTATGAGTGCTTCGTTGAAGCAGTGACCTTGGCTTAGATTCTGATAGCGCACCTGAAAATGGATAAGGAAAAGGAAAGATTAAAGCTGCAGTTGCTATAACCTGTAAGTTTGTAGGTAACAAATTCTTATCTCAAGTAGTACGTCTTTCGCTAAGCTCTCTTAGGTTTTATCCCACTGACTTTTGAGGATTCCCCGCCCCTGTGACGATCATGGGGCCAAAAAGATCTCTCAGCATGCGAGGAGAGCGACTGAGAGCAGTTTCTTTTAGAGTTACGCTCTAGCAGGCCTCTAAGCTTGCATTTTCCGCTGCTGGCCATTGGCGACCAGGCCTAAACTTTTGGTCGCCAATTAGAAATTTTACTCGCCAGCCACTCCCACACAAGACTGCTTCTAGAACTAGATAGTCTGTCGCATGTCACTGAAGACACTAAGGTCGCTAGAACTCATTACATTAAATATACAGTAACACAAACAACAACTCAATAACTTAGAAGTTTACGAAACTTCTCCAGGCCATCCTTTATATGCAAGTCTCCTAGATCTAGTAGAACTATTCATCCATTTTGCGGCTACTGCTTCTGGCTGAAATTGGCAAACAGGAGGGCCCTCTGATGAGATGCGGATTAGGTCTTCTAATGTTTCGGTTGCCAGAGAGCTTCTGCAGTCTGTCTTAACTCTTGTTTGTGCAGAGAAAACTCTTTCACACTGAGCTGCAGTGACAGGCAGCACCAGCATGATCTGTACTAGTTGCAGCAGATCCTAGAAATAGAAATAGAAATGCGATGTTGTGACATGATGTACATGCTCAGCAGCTGTGAATCATGATTCAGACTTTCTGTCTTACCTTGAAGTCATTTTTGTAAGGTTCTTTAGTGAGCATAACGGTCCACAGCCCAGAATAGGATTTGTCTTGGAACTCTTGGTGAACTAATGTTTTCAACAGATTCCACTGGTATGGAATAGCTTCAACATCACAATCATTGCTACATTAAAACATACAACATATTATGCAACCTCAGAATCTGAACACGTTTATAGGCTATAATTGATATTGTCATCACGAGTACCACACCTTTTCAATAGTGGGCCGAACCACTGGATCAGGTATTCGATGTCTGCCTCACCATGTGTGAGCAATTCCATGTCGTGTTCGGGCCAGGTGTCATGGTTTAATACTGTGAAGCAGGCAACTGCCTTGGATGCTCCAGGTCCTTGGATGTCATCAGCACTGCAAAGAAGGTTGTCAAATCTTTCCCGTATCCCAGTAACAATCAATTCAACGGTTGTCCTCATCGCTGCTAAAATGTTACCAGGAAGTGTCGTCAAATCTGAGGAATCTGCAGCTTCTCCTGGCATCCCTTTCAGTGCTATGCCTTGAAATTTGAATTCAGTGGGATCATGCCCTTGCCCTTGATGCCTGTGCACTAGATTCAGGAACTGCTGTAAAGATGAATTACGTAAACATTTCACAGACAAGTTTTCTATCTGTGATACAGCTGTCTTTAATGCTGACATGACTGTTGGAAGGATAGCTTTGTTGGACTGCAAGGTTTCACTGAGACCTCTGACTATGTACAGAATATCCAAGAGGAAATGAGCATAGGTTATGAATGTGAAATTGCGCATTCTCTTTGCCACTGTGATAGATCTTCCTTTCACTTCTGCACTTCGGCTTGATGATGCTAGGTGCTCGGTATGTTCTAGTACAACTGCATATTGTCCAGTACTACCAGGGCTGCTGCATTTCAAGAGAATACGAAGGGCCTTCTCTACGTGAGGCGTCCACCTTGTGCCTCTGACACGAGTTGGATTTCGAACCTTTACACTAAGGTGTTCTGCTACAGCTTTCAGCTCCCTTCTGCTTTTAGGGCTATAGTGGTAGGTTTTGTAGAGCAGGTGAAGAACATCCATCACCTCTTGGCTTAAATTGGATTTCTTTAGCATGTCCATTACAGCTAGCTCCAGCCTATAATACATGTATGAAAGTACAATCTGTTTACGTATAACACTTCTACAAGTTACTACCAAGTGTTAATTAAGCTGTTACCTGTGAGGCATACACCAGACAGAGATCAACCATGGACAGGACTCTGACAGCTTAGCTTTGACTCCACTAGTTTTACCCATATTAACTGATGCACCATCAGCACAGAACCCAACTAGTTTTGTAAAGAAGTGCTCATACTCTATCGACTCAAATGAATTTTTGATTGCTTGGAGTACCCCTGTCAAAATATGGCAAAGCAATTAGGATTTTTCACTTGATACTTTCCAAATTGAAATTTACCGTCAGCATGGGCATGCTCCAGTTCTATGAGGCCCAAGAGCTTGTTCACTGGTTTACCTTCATCTATGTATCTGACAACGATAACTTCGTTCTCACGGACAGAACAATCAGTAGCGCCGTCAATCATTACGCTAATGTAGCCACCCTTCATTTTCTCTGCCACTTCCAACTTCAGCAAATCAGCGACACATCCTACTAGCTCAGCACACTTGACGTCATTCGCATACCTTTGGCTCAATTCCAAACCGTTCTTCCGTTGCAAGTCCAACAGAGGACGAAACTTTGTAAATGGCAGTTCCTCCTTAGCTATTGCGTACGCTGTGTTGATCTTTCTCAGCAGATCTACCATCTCCCTACCGTCACTGACGGCTTCTTGAGTTTCAAACCCTACCTGTATCGTTGCTCCTCTTTTCATCCCAAGGGCAGAGTCTCTGCAACTAATATGCCTCTTGCTTTTACCATGGGCAGTTACTGTTTCTCGTTTAAAGGTTGTCACGCAGCCCTTCGCAAATTCTGTGCTTCCTGCTTTGGCAGGAAAGGCACTGCAGTAAGAGCACGTCATAGCGCCGTTCTCATAACGCAACCAAGAGAACTCGTTCAGCCACCTCGGCTGAAAGTTTCTTTTCGTCTGTCTGCTGGATTCAGGCACACTTTCACTGCATGTATCGCTAGCACGCTCCAATGGCTCGCTGTTGATCATGACTCGGACGGGGGACGTACCGCTAGGAGATTGTGGTCTGTCTTGGTGCTCCTCTGTTTCATCACGCGGCTGCTTTGATCTTGAACTGCTGTTGAAGAAGTCTTCTATCCCTCGTACGCGCTTCATTATTGTACACTACACGTGCCGTTGCCACCAGTGACCCGGATGTGGCTCGGATATACCACTGCTATTAGTGCACGAGCAGGATGCGGAAACGTTCGGGTTGGCTATACACATGTAAGATCGTATTCCCTCGTGTCGCCAACGCCCATTGAGCAAAAAAACGGACGGCGCCACTGGCTCATGTGACGGTTGGTCGCGATTGGCGACTTACTTCTATGATCTGCTCGCCAAGTTGCAGATTTGGTCGCATTTGGCGACCAAAACAGTCGCCACTTAGAGGGCTGTCTAGTGACTTTCATCCTACCACAAACCCCTCACGGAGCAAGCTGCTCTGAAAGTTGCACACTTGAATTGATTGACCATTCTAAGATCTTCATACGATGTCAGCCCTCTGACTATGTGAAGAAGAAGGCGCAAGCAATAGCTTTCAAATGCGCTTTGGTGGATATTGTACACTCTACCAAGAGTGTTGCATGACTTGATTCCTGGATGTCCTTTCTCATGTATGCCCTGGATACGTCGTTTCCATTTCTTACTGGATCTGTTCCATCTCTAGTATTGAGGCACATCGCAATACAATAGAGATTTGGCGAAGTCGTCTTCTCGGCAAGGGTCGAAGAATGCTGTCAAAGTTGTTCTAGTTGGCTCTGCTATTCTGTCTCTAATATTGTCTTCGGTAAGATACACACATTGCCCATTCTCCATGTGCACGTACAAATGCTCCACGGTGGATACCTCTGATGAATCGTTAAATCGAAAATACGCCATGTTGCTTCACTGCTGCAGATGTATCTTTCAATCTCGTACCTTGAAACCTCATCCCTCCTCATTTCTTGCCTTTCAAGCCCGAATGCTGTCTGATCGGTACCTTTGTTGACATATCTGCAAATGTACTTGATTGATTTCACTGTATTGCAGTGCTCAACTTTAATGTGCGCATTGAAGATCGTGGACAGAATAGAGCAATATGGGTCCACCCATTTGTTGTTAATTTCCACTTCGTTGCAACCTAAGATTGTCACTTTTGTTGTAAAGCCACCATCTCCCTCCTTTCTTCTGCGGTAAAGTGGGTACCCGTCTATGCCCTGTCTGAGTCTCTTGCAGAAGCTCTCTTGGATATCGTTTCGTACACTTGCCGCGTTTCATACATGGCGACTTTTGGTTTAGTGCAACGCATGGCCCATGAATCATGTGCTTCTTGATGATGTTATAGAGCACCGAACCTTCTTTGGGGTTGAGTATCTTTGCACTAATAATAGGGTCGACATCAGCAGGGTGAAGTTTCTCTTCAAGCCACACCAAGATATTCGAACGGGGAGGCCCCGCTTTTGCCACTCGATGGAGGACCTGTGGCAGCGTGTTGTGCCAAAGATTGCACCATTTATTAGCAATTCCATTAGCTGTTTAAACTTAAGGCGAAAACCTCTGGCCAGAAGGTCATGTCTGTTCTGGGATGTTTGTCCTCTCATCAGCTCATTTTTTTATCTCTGGCCAAGAGGGGTTGCATGTAAAGGTATAAACAGGTCAGGACGGCCGTACTTTCCGAAATACGTCGTTGCATCTTGAGTCTTCTCATGCATGTACCTGGGACCGCCAGTGAAAGAAGATGGAAGAATGAATGCTCCAATGACTGCCACGAGTGCTCTTTTCCCATTTGGCAATCTATCGAACTTTGAATTTTTACTAGACGTAGGAATTTGTCTCTAAAAACCGAAGGAACAGACGTAATGCATCATAGTCGATCCGTACGTCGTATAGTGCGTAGTCCAACAGTATTTTTAGCATTGATTCAACGTATCCTCGTAAGCATTATAACCTAACAAGAGTCAATTGTAAGTTGACGGTATGTGCACTCTTGTGAGGGGGGCTCTTCTCCAATTTTCCATTATTTACTTTCTCGAACATATGCAATAAATTGAAATGTGACAAAACACAGGTCTCTGCCAGGTGATATCAAGATGATTTGATAACAATCTCAGTAAATGCAAATATAAGAGCATACCTTTTAAAAGTAACAGTATAGAATGCTACAAACATTACAACAGCTGCATCCTAAGACTTGATACAGTTAGAATATGAACAAGATAGAGTGATGATAGAGTGATGAGTATTTCTTGTTACTTCTGCAGAAAGAACTGTTTTGAGATATTCAATCCTTTGACGTCTTATATCTTTGGCTGTACTCATACAAAACTTTTCCATAGGCACTATAAGATGAACCGCATACCGAATGTTGTCCATTGCAGGTCTTGTACCAACAACAGGTACTTTCTGCATTGCAAGTTTATCGACTACTTTGTGAAAGGTGGACTCAGCTGCAGTTACTGTTAAAAGATATTACGTTGACGTTTTCACGAATAAGACAGATTATTCCAATTTCAGCAAACGAGGAACGAACGTCATAATTAATTTGAATTGAAGCACATTTTTCTATACTTAGCCAATCTGAAAAATAATATCAAAGTAATGAGATTGTGAAAAATGTACTATTTCTTTACACAATCGGCTTCATCTACAAACAAGGCAACAAGCTTGTCCTTTTATTTAGGCTTCTGCAACAATGTCCAATAAGGAGGATTGGTCACGAGATTCCAAGGGCTTATACAAATAATTGAACTTTTCCATCTTGGACATGATGTGGTCATCGTGTTGTGCTTGTCCTGCGAAGTGGCATGCCAGATTTCTCGACATTGACCTTGGTTCCTGATACATCATCAAGTTCCTGATCCATCATCAAGGATATCAGAGAACTCACACAAACTACAATACTTCCTTCCCGTCCTTATTTATCAGCCAGGGAACACTGAATTATCACACCTGCAATTGTTTAATTATAAAAATACGGAACTAACCTTTGAGTTTGTCAAAACTAGTGGAAGGAAGTTGCATATGATAGATTTTTCATAATCGGTTACAATTTTGACTGAAATGTCTCTGCTCTGCACGAAAACGGTAACTGTCTCCAGTTACTTCTCCTTCAGCCTCTACCAAGTTGGTTCAATGCCTACTTAATAGCTTTGATAACGTATTCATGAAAGCCTAACTTCCTGAGCAATTCTGTGAGCACTCTTCAGCAAATGAGAATGGAGCAAAGTGATGAAAGCCAGGCAATGTAGAGCAGCCTCTAGATAATAGTAGACAAATAGTCATGCATTGCGCGTAGTATTTAATGAAGACCCGACTCACAATTGTTCGTTTTGCGCTGATGACAGGTTTATGAATTACATTATGGAGACAGAAAAAAGGTGGATTGCACGACACTGCAGTCCAATTCCACGACTCAGCAGTCTAATTCCACATTGCTTTGGTAATGATGCTTACGTGCTGGACGTCCCTCGACACGTCAGTGACTTGCAATTGCGTCAGTCAAACAAGAACGCAAAAACGCGCTCTGGCCACTCTCTGCATTCATGCTAGCGCTTACCAGCCAGAATCACCGCCTTGCTGCATCACACACTTATTTTACTAATTTATTTAGCAATAAAAAACCAAGAACAAGAGTAGTGTCCTAAGTGCCCTTACCCACTTTCTTTGCAGCTTTAAACACATTGCAACTCCACCCCTAGAAAATGGGACGTGAGTGAAGTATTCACATATTTGAAAATCGAAGCAGCTACAATTGCCCTTGGCTTGTTGCAGAACTGTTCTGCTGCTTGACGGAGTTGCTGGTGATTTCTTTCTTTCCTTTCAAGAAAATTGCAATAGCCCGATAAAAAGCTATTGCCATCAGCTTCCACAAGCACAGGCTCATGTGTCACTGGGGCATCATTTGGGCAAAGAAACTGGGCAACTGGGTCCAGAGACCTAACGGTCAAACTATGAACGGAAAGGCAGAAAGCAACGCGGATGTTTCAACATATAAGAGCTCATTAACTACTCATGTTGAATGTAACATAGCAGATCTTTACACAACAAGACCAATTTCTGATAATACCATAATTCACTAAAGTTGTTATTGCATTCATAATAACGCAGCAATAGCCACAGGTGTGTTCACACTATGGTTTGCAAACCATGGTGTGATATGTTTTGGTTTGCGTAATACGAGTAGATATATGACCATGGAGTACGAACCATTCTTCATACTGGACTGAGTTTGACTACCTAGTTTGGAAACCTAGCACGCTACAGTTTTAGCGGGAATCTCTACACATGGCGTATGACACCAAACTTAGTATACTCCCTCATGACGGGCGACACAACAATTCGGTACGCTGCGGTAACACTGCGATATTGATGAAGACGACGTTCTCTGTCATGTTGCACGCATGAAATTCGTACTGTTGGCGCCCTGTTTCTTGCACAACGCACCAAAGTAAGATGATATGATTCCTTACTAGCCCTAGACTGCTACTCTTGTCACTATGCTCTAGGCAGAATGCTACTCTCGTTGCTACGCACTGGAATGTTTTGATAGCTCCAAACCAGACTCAATTAACCGCAAACCGTAAACCCAGCGCAAACCAGGGTGGCAAACCATAGTTTGAACACACGTAACCCCTCACAAGACATTTAGGTAAACAACAGGGTTATCCCTCTCATGCAAACATGATTGAAATCTTACAAATATTTAAGCTAAGCGTTGGGCGGTGCGGATAGACTGCAGAGATGCAAATTTCAGAGTCCTTCACATAAACAGAGACTAAATAGATGGCGCTAAGTGTACAAATTTTCATTGTGTAAGAGAATTCCAATTATTTTGTAGAAGTAACTCAATCTGCAACTTCTCAGTGGTCAGCTTTGTATAGCTATTCACAAAATACCTATACGGCGTCAGCTCTATCACTAGTTGCTCTTCAACTGAAACTAATAATGCTGCACTGTTTTGATCGAGCTATATGCTTCTGGCGTCGAGGCTTACTAATTTTAGTCTATTTCTAACGTTTCAACTATTCTGAGTCATTTCTCATGTTGAAGCTGCAATTACACCCGTACAAAGTAATACGTAGCAAGCTGAGTGAGACTGCAAGCTGCGCAAGCATAGAAGAAGTTGCAATCATTCGGCGATACCGATACGACAAAGCAAGCATCCATTTGGTACGTAGCAACCATCTATGAGAATACCTAACTAAAAAAATTAACATAGCAACACGTCTTCAATAGCATTGGTTTAAACTGGTTATTTCTCTTCGATAGGTATCACATCCATCGTTGCGCTTTTCAACATAACATTTTCCACGCTTCACGTACCTACTACTAGCAGATGGACGCAAACTAATCTATATCAAATTTTTATTCAAATTGCTAATCGAATTGAGAAGACGGAGCTGATGCAACTGCGTAACAGATCTCACACGGACGTTAATTGACCTCCTCGTTGCTGCAATCGAGTCGTTTCGTCATCTGATAGTCATAAATGCACTATCTACACATCGCGTGAATGCACGTTTTTGCTATTGCGAACATGCAGTTAACACGACCATTAACAAAACGGGCAGTACTGTTATGTACTCACCTTGCGCTCCCCTTCAGTTTCGGTATTCGCTAATGACAGAGAGTGCTCTTTGGCCTCCGATAGAGCATACTTTGTCCCGACAGAGACCGTATGTTCTTGGCGTTGTGCGTGCCGCTAAGGCACTCTCAGTAGCACAAGCGCTTATTTTGGTGTTAACTTCATGAACTCGTACCCCGTTAATTCTAGGACCGGTAAAGTCTTCAAAATGGCATTATGAACTTCCAAAGCGTCATCGTGCACAACAGAGGACGACTTGCTGCTATCCCAAGCCTGCAATCTGCAATCTGCAAGGCAAATGGCTATGATAGTATAGGCGTTCTTACATGGACGTCGATCATGGCGAGAGGTAGATCACGTAACTCGTCTATTCCGAGACTGCCCACGTTTACAATGGCTGTAAAAGTTGCTTGGACGGTAAGCAAACAGTCTCCGCTGCTCCGCTGCCAAAGTAACAAACCTGTTTGTACTTATGTCTTTAGCTGGATTCAAAATGTGGCTGTCGGCCCGGGCTAATTGAGGAAAAATCGGCCACAGCTTGCCTACTAGAACTGTACAACTGAGCAACCTTATTCATTTCCGTTAAGGCCTTTTCATGAAGTCTTTTGGTGCTACAGAACTGACTGTCTGCATTTCTCAGGAGTCTGACATTGCACCGCAAAGTACACTGGACAACTGATCGTAAAATCACAACACATGTCTCTATAGACGCTTCTAGCACAACGCTTCTCTGTTAGTGGTCCATTTACCACTTACCTAATTACTGCGACTAAGTATAAGTTATCTCCCGCATTTCAGAGCAATATCATATTTATTGTCGAGCACCGTTTATTGCACGAGCCGTAGGTGATTAGATGGTGGGTATTATCCCTAGGGGGAGCACTTCGCGCTTCAGTCGCTCTAGTTTGCAGTATAAATTCTGTTGCTGTTGTGGTAGTAATAGTTGTAGCCGTTCAATTAGTATTGGTGTTAGGCGATGGTACGTTTGACGGCACCGACACAAGAAGCTGAGACACGATTGATGGCGTCCACTACTAGCCCGCACGCTCGTAAATCGACGTAAATCGACGTAAATAGACGTATTTATTCGTAAATAGCCACTTTACATTCATTTACGGTCATTTACGTTGCAATTACGGCGCATTTACGTAGCAATTACGGCTCATTCGCGATTGTTTTACGTAGGGTTTACGACTCAATTTACTCTACCTTACGTCTATTTACGTTGCAAAAGCGGTTTATCTACTGGTCATTTACGTAAAATTTACGTTTAATTACAGCCTAATTACTTTTCAATTACTGTCATACGTAGCATTTACTACCCAGTTATATATGTGTGCGGTAACGCGACAGATTGCTAAACAGATATGCAAAATTTTCGTTTATTGTCTGTCAAAACAATTCTAATTTATAGAATCTTTTATTGTAAATTCATAAAACACAAAGTACAAATCACAAGTTAATTAATTAAATTATTTGACAATCTTCTTTCTTCCATATAATTTTCTCCTATGAGGAAAAGATCAGTGATAATATGAGCATAAGTGAGATGCTAATGTTTCAATACATTAAATTCCATTGATGCCAGTTTTCTTCCTCTGCTTCCCGGTATAATCATCTCCCCATCAATAATTTGAATGATTTCAATTAAAAAAGAATCTGTATCAAAAAAGATGTCTAATAATTATAAGTCACCCAATACTAAAGTATCCATTTTTAGAATACCTATCATTTGGAAGTCGTCAGCTGGAAACCCCAGAGCCACCGGACAGCGCGTCTCATTATGCAACAACAGCACCTGTTGTCTTGAAGTTGCTACTGTACCTGCAGCTGTCGCCAGCTCTGCATAATCTATTTTACCTGTTACCGTGGCAACAAATTGAATTGAAATTATTGTGTTAATGAATTGCATTTGTCACGTGCACGAAGAAACCTGTATAAATAGTTTCACAGGTTGCAGTTGGCGACAGCTATAGGTGTTCCAAATCGAAGTCATGACCACCAACTGGCTGGAGCTGTTCGTGAAGAGATGGATCAGAGTGCTGCGACGATCTCGAGCTTGTGGCGGAATTCCTTGATGTAGAAGGACGGGGCCTTCGTCTGGATATCGAAGCACGAGACGAAATTTATGAAAAAGATGCATACAACAGTGCAAAAACAATGTACGCTTACTCTCTGTCATACTCACGCCGTTTCATTCTCTCCCGCATGTCTCGCATAACCTGGGCAAGACCTACTCTAGAGTAGACTTTGACAACCTGTTTCCACAGACATATGCATATTAGCTATAGATCACTGATCGCGATCACGCGAAGAGATCATACTGACATCTGAATCGAAGCTCACCTCCTTAGAAGCCTTTGTAAGTCTGCTCTAGAGCAGGTATTGCCAAGGCTATCCGCCGCCAATCTAATTTCTGCCTAGAGAAACTATAGCTATTAGTATGCACGATGCAGTTATTTGATCAGTCCACGAACATCGATTTTTTGTCAATCATGCACATACCTAACTAGCTAGATAGTTAAAGTCTTGCTTACCCTGTATCGTAGGCGTTCTGTAGTCCCTTTCACCAACTCGGGTTGTGCATCCATTATTCCTGGCAGAAAGCGTATAACGACAACTCTACGCCTATCAACTCAATTGTATACTACGTAGACCCTCCCATGGGCGGAACCTGATCATGATTGACGGCTCTATCAAACTGTTGGTCTCCAGAGTCTTTGTCTACGGCTCACATTTGCATGATCTGAACGGGGGTAACAATCTTAATTAATGAAGATGCATGTTCAAGAGCTTCTCCTAGTGCCAAATCATTGAGAGGAGTGCATGTAATCACGCAGTGTGCACGTGTCACTAGGACATAGTGATGTTGCATTTTAAATTAATTAATAAGTTAGGATAAACGCGGAATTTCTTATTTTAACACGTGAGGATCAAAAACGCCTTATGGATGACGGAAAAAAATTTTGCGCGTGTTCAGTGTGCCGCGGAAGATCGCGTTTAAGTGATCGCACAATCAGAAGACTTCAGAAAGAGCACGGAATGCACCGCCCTGCAGCTGCAGAGTGCCGACACTCTTCAACGCCAAGCGAGTCCGATCAAGCTTCTGAATTCGAACACGCAAATGATGAGCAAATGGAGGCTCTAGTGTCACCAGAAGAAGACGTGCATGCAGATGTTCAATTTTCAGGTGAAGTAGATTTAGAGTTCAATTAGCTAATCAAGGTGAAATTTAGTGCATGAATTTTTGCATAATTTGTGAGTATACTAAACAAATGCAACAAGTGTATATAATCCTATATATACAATAATATACATAATAGTTGTACTGTTATATTATATATATTTGTTATTAAGACAAATTCAATTAATATGTATTATTAATTAAGATTAATATACATATATTTTAATTTGTATCAATCTTAATTTCGTTACTCTCAATCGTGTTGAGACACGTTGGCTAAAACGGGGGCATGTGATTGTTGTCATTTAGTTGCAGTTGAAATGTCTATTATTAATATTATGCAGGCAGCAAGATAATCGTATGATGGATCCGCGCCTGATGAATCACAGATATCTTCTGATTCTTTACGTGCAAACCCTTGCAAAAGTATCCTATAGACTGCATAATTATGATAACTAAGCAACACACTTTAGTAGTTGTTATGTTTCTGGGTCCTTAGACAATGAGTTCCTTTAGATACTCTATTCAGCTTAGTATATGAACACAACAACAACGGACGCGCAAGTGTCAAGTAATCAAAACAGTCAAATGCTAAATAGCTATAGGCTACGCCCCTTTAATATCAATCAGTAGTAAGTAGACGTGCAATACACTACACTCCCTCCCGTTAATTCTTACAATTCCAAACGTTGTGGAGGTCTACGTTCTCTTGGCGGATTTCTTCTTGTTGAAACTGGTGTATCCTGTGGTAGTGTTTCTTCATGAGTGATTTCTGAAATAGGAGCTTCAGTAGAGGAGGTCCAGTTTCCAGATTTGGCAAAACCTGAGACAGACTCTGATGGTGATACTGTTTTATCCAGTGCAAATTCTACTGGAGCATTCTCTGAAAATGCTGATTCAGACGAGGCTGCAGGTTCAGGAACTACTTGCATATTTTCCTTCAAAATCCTCTTTTTCAATTGGTCAGCATGGCGATGCCATAATTGTTTATCAACCATTACTTCATAATCTGCTCTTTCTTGCTTCCTGGTTACCAAACCTTCCTCCCAACCTTGAACCTTACCATAGGCCTTAGCCCAGACAGAGTCTCCTCCCTCAAAATTTCTATTCACACCAGAGTAAGTGCTCTGTGCTTGGTTCTTCCGAACTCTTGCAGCAATGTCCGGAGCCAACTCGCCTGCCCAGAAACAACTCTGAAGGGGTGATTCCTGTAGTAACATTGGGGGTATTGCGAGACTGAAACAAAAATGATGATAACTTTTGAGACAATGTTCCTTCTCACTCTTTCATAGATTAAATCGCTGATTTGAACGTTTGTACTGATCTCTCTGCCTCCCCATTTGATTTTAGGTGATATTGTGCTGAATACATATGTTCTACTCCCATTGATAGAAGGAATCTTGCCATTTCTTCTTAAATGGACTTGGACCATTGTCCAAAACAAGCACTTCCTGTATGCCAAATCGAGCGAACACATCTCGAAACACGTCGATTGTCCTTTCAATGGTTGTGCTGGACGTTCTATAAACCTCCAGACATTTCGAATATGCATCAATGATTAATAAAAACATGCGACCCATGAATGTTCTCGCAAAATCGGCTTGAATGCGTTGGAATGTTTTGCTTGGCCAGTTCCATGGACGATGGGGTTACTCATAGAGGTAACTTTCCAGTTTCTTGACACGCCTGACAAGCCCTTGCTGGTTGCTCTATAGCAGCATCAATCTTCGGCCACCACATGTATTGTCGAGCTAATGCTTTCATTTTGACCATTTCAATACGGGATACATGGAGTTCATCTAAGAGCTGGTCTTGAAAGATAGAGGGAATTACTGCCTTTATTCCCCATAAAAGACAACCATCTTCTATCGATATCTCGACTCGTTTTCGGAAAATGGTAGTAATTCGGATCCTACTGTGGAAGGCCAGCCTTGCATTGTATACCTGAAAACCTTTGACAACAATAGGTCCTTCTTGGCTTCTCTTGCTAATTCCATGCTAGTAACAGGAAGAGCGATAAGCTGAGTGAGATTCACCTTTATAGCTTCTCCTGAGCTTACCTCCTCTTGCACACAGTTATCTAGAGGTAACCTCGATAGACAATTAGCACTTCCATGTTGTGCGGATCCTCGATACTTTAAGTCGTATTTGTATGCGGATAACAGTAAAGCCCACCTCTGTAGCCGTGCCGCTGCTCTCCAGGTTACGTTCTGTTTCTGACCCAGAGTATTTGTTAGCGGGTTGTGATCAGGGATCAGAACAAATTTCCTGGCATATAGGTATTGGTGAAAACGCTTTACGCCAAACACCATTGGCAATGCCTCCTTGTCCAATTGAGAATAATTTCGTTGGGCTAGCGATAATGACCTCGAGGCAAATGCAATAGGTCTCTCTTCACTATCCGGGAAAGAATGTGAAATGACAGCTCCAATTCCATAGGATGAGGCATCGCATACTAGACTGAGTGGAAGCTCAGAATTGTAATGCACCAATACCTTTGCTGATGCTATCTGCTCTTTCACTTGCCGGAAAACCCGTTGGCACTGGTTGGATCAGTTCCAAGGAGTGTCCTTTCTAAACTGGTGATTTAGAGGCCGACGCAGAGTAGACAAGTTTGCCAAAAAGCGTTCATAATAATTTAGCAATCTGAAGAATGAACGCAATTGTGTGACATTCTTTGGCGTTGGTGCTTGCTTGATAGCCGTGACCTTTTCATCGGATGTGTGGAGCCCGGTCTTGTCGATCCTATAACCTAAGAACTCCACCTCCGGTTGTAAGAATAGACATTTGATCCTTTTCAGCCTCAAAACATACTTCTGTGGTCGACTTAAAACAACCGAAAAATTCTTGAGATGATCTTCATCATTCTTGCCCGTGACAATTATGTCATCCAGGTAGCAACCAGTTCCTTCTGTTCCCTGTAATATCTGGTCTATCAAATTCTGGAACACTGCTGGTGCACTAGCAATACCAAAAGGTAATCTGGTAAACTAGTACAAACTCCTGTGCGTGTTGATAGTCATCAAGTCTCTAGACTCTTCATCCAGTAGTACCTGTCTATAGGCATTGGCCAAATCAACTTTCGAAAACTTTTCTCCTCCTGCCAAAGTAGCGAAGATGTCATCAAGCTTTGGCAAGGGATACTGGTCAACATACAGCTCGAGATTAACTGTAACCTTGTAAACACCACAAATGCGGACGCTGCCATCACCTTTTGGAACAGGTACCATTGCTGTTGCAAACCGACTAGTAATTACACGTTTCAGTAGTCCATTCTCTTCCAGACGATCCAACTCTGTCTCGATGGCACCTCGTAAAGCGTATGGCATAGACCTTGGTTTGAAAAACCGAGGTGTGGCACCTTTTTTGATTTCCAAATGCGCATATCCATTCAGAGTTTCCACACCAGACTCGAATAGCTCTCCGTGTACTTCCAATAGCTTCTCTAACGTAAGTGTGGCAGTCTCAACCCGGTTCAACTTCAATTGACTCCAATCTAGGCGTATGACCTGTAGCCAATTTCGGCCAAAAAGTGACGGTCCATCTCCATCCACAAGAATTAGTGTAAGCTCCGCCCCCTGACCATTGTACTTCACAGACACTGTTGCCTTACTCAAAATCTTCAATCTGGCTCCTGAGTAAGTAGTCAAGATAATTGAAGGTGACTCGAGAGGCTTGTTCCATTTTTCCTCCCAGGTGAGTCTTGAAATTAGCGACACAGCTGCTCCTGTGTCCACTTCCATACTCAGCGGTGTATGATTCACGGAAACCGTAATCAATACGCGTGGCGCCGCCTGACTGCTCAACGTAAACAATTGAAATTTCTCCGCTGCTTTGCTTGATTGCTCAACATGATTAGCTTTGGATGGCAATTTTCTTGGCTTACTGCTCATCTTCGCACTGCTCTTACGTGCAGACGCGATGTGTCCCATTTTCTTGCACTTGTGACATTCTTTTTCCTTGTGCCAACACGCTTCCGCCAGGTGTCCTTTGTTGTCACAACGATAACACGCCTCTGGAGTCTGACTAGCCGCGGGGTTTCCCTTTGCCTTTGTCACTTGTTGCCTTCTCACAAATGCAACAGATTCTTCCGACTCATCTCTGACTGGAATGGAAGTACCTCGCAAGCGCTGAGCCTGGATCTCGGCGACTTCCATTGACGTGGTCACCTCGACGGCTCTTTTCAGTGTCAGTTTCGATTCTCCGAGGAGCTTCTTCGGTGCGCTTACACTCCGCAATGCAGCAACAAACTGGTCACGTAGCTGATCATCAAACTCGCATTGCTCGGCTAAACGTCGTAATTGTGCAATATACTGTGAGATTGACTTACCTTCCCTTTGATTCCGTTAACGTAACTTCAATCACTCCGCGATTGCCAGTAGCTTCGGCGCTAAGTGTTTTGCCAAGGCTTCCGTCAACCCTGATATGACTTGCTAGCTGGCAAGTCTGGCGCCACTAGACTTCTTAACAGCTTATACGCTGAACCTCCGATGACCGTGAGAAACAACGCTACTTTCCGTTCGTTTTTGTTCTTCTTGTCGAGACCATTTGCCTTTAAGTATTGATCGAGGCGCTCCTTGTATTTGACCCAGTAGTCCTGTTACTGTCGAACTCTTCAATTCGGGCCAGACCGAACCATACCTCTGCAGACATGGTCAAGCAAAAGTATTATCCCATCCTCGTCGCCACTTGTTATGTTTTTGGGTCCTTAGACAGTGAGTTCCTTTAGATACTCTATTCAGCTTAGTATATGAACACAACAACAACAGACGCGCAACCCCTGTCAAATAGAGCATGGAAAACCATGGTATTTCCATGGAATTTTCATGGTACTTTTACCATGGAAACACAGGCTTTCCATGGAAAGCATGTGAGAAACATTCCATGGAAAGCATGTTAAAAATACCATGGTTTTCCATGGTTTTTCATGGTATCATGGGTTCATGGAAACCATGGTTTCCATGATCATGTGAGCATTAATTAAATTACCAGGTCATGCAATTTAGTTATGAATGAAGACACACTCGTGAATCTTTGTTGTATGTTTATGTTCAATAAAAACAATTGTTCTACATATAAACAAACATGCACAGATAGTCTAGAATAACTGACAATCACTATATGCCAAGTGTTTTCACTGTTCACTTTTTTGGCGACAAAATTTCATTTTGTCGGCCAGAAACCGATTAATCTCGCTGGTTTTACAACCAGGGAAATGCTTTTGGACCAGCGCTAAAAAGAGAACAGTTTACCTTAACACAAAACTGAACCATCAGAAACACTGAATATGCTTACAGTGTAGAGTTAGTAGCTTCTTTGCAGGAAGAGAGGGCCTGGCGTCAAGATTCTTGTGGGTTTTTCTGCCTCGAACGCTGCATATTGTCAATTCTTCCTCACTAAAAAGCTTGACTGCCAGGTCTCTGACAGCAATGGAAGGTTTCTGGGCTTCTTTAGTTGTGGCTATTAGAGTTGCTTAATAACGCATCAAACGTTCAGTAAAGTGTTGGAATTATAATTAGCACTAGGAACTGTCATACTCATGCTGTGGCCATTTGTGTCTTCGGAGTTGTCCTAAAATTAAAAAACAAGCAATCATTGTTACTAAGTGACTATTTAATCAACAATACATGAGCTATACTTACATGATCACTGTCGCCTTCATATTCATAAGTTCTTAATTTTGAATTCAACTTCGAAACTTCCTGTAAAATCAAAATATACCAATAATACAAGATAACAAACTAAAAGAAACATTCTCCAAAATTACGTATGTCCAAGTAAAGTCTAGCAATCAATTTAACAACAACAATCAAAACCCTTCCAAGTGCAATTGCATACAGTTGACCCTCAATTATCCGACCTCCTTTGGTCAAACTCAGAAGACAAAAGATGAAAGAACAAAAACAAGCAAAGTGTCTCAGCTTTAATTACACCTTGAAATTTAAGTCCCCATTAAAGCTATTTTCCGGAAATATGACTTGAGAAGCTCTGAAACATGTATACTACAAAACAAACCTAGTAATGACATGCAATGCTGGCACATACAATAGACATAATTCTTCCATCAAGTTACAGGATTTTAAGCACGAGCAAAAAAGAAACAGTTCTAGTACACAAAACCAGCTACTTGTTTTACTAATAGTCAATAATAGTCAGTAATGTCTACGGCATGTGTACCCTTTTAGAGCTGCACTACACCTTTTGCAGCATCACTGCCACATGATGGTATCCTATTTTCATCAGCACAAAGATCAAATATGCAAGGATCAAATAACCAAAAATGTATTGCAATCGAACAAAAATCATTCATACATACATATGTCATGATATACACACGTATGCATAAGGTAGATGACAGTAATACATAAAAACCCTGTATTGTTCAAAGAGGAGCTGCTGTGACTACAAAGTGATGATGCCAACCTTCAATTAAAGCAAAGGCACATTTAAAACGGCTGTGTAGCATCGCTCAGTTATTATACTCAAGTATCTAATATTGTAGAATAACACTCTTTTATAGTTTACTGTAAATAGTTAGATAATTTACTCAAACAATTACACACACTTTACCTACAGAATGTATGAGCAACATACATTTATGGCATTCCTACAGATCGCTTCCCTGAGGTTTGCAATGTCAGAGTACAACTGGAGACTATAAGGTCACAGTCAAGCGAAAACTGTCTAATAGCAGGCAGTCATCAAGACCATCTGTTATGGCTGACAGAATATGATTGTGTCTCCATGTGTACCTCCCTTGCTGTAGCCATAATGGGCAAACATTCAGAACATGTCACAGTGTCTGTACCGTGAACACAGCAAAAGAAAGTTTGTCACAGAGTTAGATTCCAACATGAATAGATCTGTATGCATCATTCTGTGAAGCACCATACATGATTATGATGATGATGATGATGATGATGATGATGATGATGATGATGATGATGATGATGATGATGATGATGATGATGATGATGATGATGATGATGATGATGATGACGATGATGACGATGACGATGACGATGACGATGACGATGACGATGACGATGACGATGACGATGACGATGACGATGACGATGACGATGACGATGACGATGACGATGACGATGACGATGACGATGACGATGACGATGACGATGACGATGACGATGACGATGACGATGACGATGACGATGACGATGATGATGATGATGATGATATCATAATGATGACAACGACGAGTTAATCATTGACTTCTACACTGTCCCACAATCGACATGATGGTGCTACAAAAGTAATCTATAGTTTGATCATCATGGTATGATTTTGCTTCAGCGAGAGTCAGTTCAGAGAGAACGACAAAGTAAAGATATCGTAAGATTTTCAAATACAAATAGAGTGAAACGTTGAGTCCACCCGACCAGATATCGTTGTATTGAGCAAACAAGACAAGAAAGCATGATTTATTGAGGTCTCTATCCCTTATGACTCAAATGTTCAATCAAAGGACATTGCATGGGAGTACAGAAGACTCGAAGATCTACCTACTGCAGTGCAGATTGTACTGATTGTCATTAGAACAACGAACATAGTGACAAAGACTTTCTACGTAATTGTGAACGCATACCTAGATTTGAATGACATTTGATAAGAACTTGCAGACTGCTGCTATTTTAGGTACATTTTGCGTAAATAAGCCATCTAACACCATCCTGCTGTTATATTACGTTGCCCGTGTACAAATTTGAAATAAATGATGATGGTATGTCCATCGCTACAATAAAGACTGTATATCAGTTCCGTTGTTCAACATACCTATATACATTAGTTTATGATACAAAGGTGGCATTCCTTAGTTATTCACATTTTAACCCTCTCCTTTTATTCTCTCCTATATCAACAGTCCCTCAATAAAGGTTTTCCTACTTCCTGTCACAAGCTGGTGTCTCTACAACTGCTACTGTTGCTACAACCCTACAACTATAGTAAACTGTTACAGCTATCCTAATTACAGTTGGTCACAGCAGCGTCACCAGCTTTCCGTGGTTGAGGGGGCCAAATGTCAGAGGTCCAGGACCAAGCCCAACTACATAGAAATCAGCCATAACTGGGAGTGATTCAAACTGCTCGTCCATTGCATGTTCCTTTTAGAGCTTGTAGTGTCAAAAAGTCTACCATGTGCCAAAGTCTTGAGGGAGCTAGCTAGCAATTGCCCCCCCCCCCCTCTCCGGACTTGTGATCTGCCCCATAACAACACCACTGAGAGTGACATATCAAATAAGAGGAGGTAGTCAGTACATTTTAGCTCCAAACGACAGACTGAATAACTAAACTTTTAGTGTGAAATTATTGAGATACAGTTTATTTGGTCAAAAGATCAATTAATTAATATGTACACATGGTCAATCATTTAGTAAATCTCTCAATGGCATTCAGTCTAGAAGATATGTAAGCTAGAAACTGTACGTATGCACTAGTGTCAAGTAATCAAAACAGTCATATTCTAAATAGATATAAGCCACACCTCTTTACTATCAATCAGTAGTAAATAGACGTGCAATACACTACACTAGTGTAGCATTTGCTGATTTTTGGAGGCATGCCGAGCACGTGCCCGATGACTGTCCATCGTCCTCATCAACGTATTCGTTTAGGGTACTTGCGCGTTCAGTTCCCATGGCATGACAAGTACGTGATATCAACAGTTTCATTGGTGTGGCTGGGTGAGTGATGAAACACTCAGATCGACGCCTTCGAATTGTGAGCAATCCAAATTGCGTACAGTAATAACTAACAGTCGACCAATTCCATGGAGTGGATCAATGCTTGGATGGAGCATTCATTGATAATCATCACTTTGGCATGAAAGGCATAAGATACGAGGCATTGGGCTAGTGTAATATCCCATTGCGTCATCTAATATTTGAAATCAACGATAATCTTTCTCGCTTAGTGACCATTGTGGTTGTCAACGGAAACATGGATATCCTGTTGATGACGTACATTTGGAGTCTCAATGCGTTTGTGTCCAGTGACTGTTTCATCTACCAGACAATGAATTCGCTTGTCTTGTATTAAGAAGCCTGCATGTGTTTCAATTTAACGGAAACGAGGTTAATGCGTATCAGGTGTTATTGCGTAAATGTGACCTAACAATTTCGTTTTATTCCAGTGCATACAATGAATTCCATTGTTTTACTAACAGTAGCAGCGGTTATCGACATCTTTAGCGTCTGCTCTGTGAATTGAACCTCAATTGGAACGCCCCTTTCCGTGGATCAGCACAAGCATATATATACTGCCGCATTCGAAGCATACTGTATATAGTCTTCTGTCTTTGCAATAACCTACCGGTGGCATCATTTCGTCTGTACAGATGGCGACATCCTTTTGTTTGTCCTCTACTGTCTCCTTGACGGTGTTTGCTTTACTGTGCAGTTGTTTTGTCAATGGCAACAACGTGTGCGGCGAAAGAGCTCGTTCAACACACAGCACAGGCGCTATCTATGATGCCTACCTGAATCCTAGTGCTATCATCAACAACGCCAATTTCGGTGAACCGTACACTTTGAATTCACACGGAGAACTTGTATTCCATGCAGGAACTACACTTAATGGACGTCTATTTCGCATTCCGTTGTGCAGACCGAATAGACTGAGCGGCAGTGAGACTCTGCTTGTCGACGTCACCTACTCAAACAAAAATCCCATCTCACCAACCACGGATATGGATCCTCACTTCATGTTGTCTGATGGCGTCAAGGCTGTAGGATTTGAAATACGAGATAAGGCCTACTTTGCATCTGCATCACCAATAGCGTCTTGCGAAGGAACCAGTGGAACATTTCTCGCCACAAGAACGTGCTGTAGTGAAAATATCCGAGTTACATCCGACCCACCGACTGTCCACTCTCTGCACTTTCGTTTGCAAGCAGGACAGCCTGCTTCAGGCAGTTGCAGCGGTTCTTACGACCGAGGAGTTTCAGTTTATCGCAATTATACTGATCCTCTGTATTTCGAACGTGGACTCTATTTTGAAGTCTACCGCGATAGCCCCTCGGAGCAATATATATTTTCCTACTTTCGAATTCAAGTACACGTTGAGAGTCTCGCCTATTAGAAAATGTTCAGGAGTGTTCTTGTCTGAAACAAGTGACAATCGTTTGACAAAGCGATGGCGTATTATAAATTGTGATAATTGTTTGTTGTGATGCATGTTTATATCATGTATTGAATTGAATTTTCATTGTGCAGAGCAGAATTTTGGTTTCCACTATTAACGCAACTTAAAATGCACTGGGATTGTGAGCTCAGAATTGTTTAATTATTGGATTAGAATAATGCTGTCATGTCACAGTGTGACCCTGACGTTGGCTCATCGTCAGCCTCCAGTACGCTCTTAAAACGCTCGTGCCAGCGTCGTACTGTGAAACGGGTCTAAATACGTGCGAGGACCAAAGCTGTATATATTATATACTCCAGTCGTTTTTCCAGTTAGGATCTCTGCCACAGATTCGACTGTATCAATCAAATAGAAGCCAATAAAAGGGCGTGACTATAAAGTGGGCGTTTTTCTGAGCGTCACGAAGTTCGCTCCTCTTTTCTAGACGTCACTCTACGCCTCTGCTATGCCAAGACACTTTTAAAATAATAGGTGTTCTCCATACACTAAACTTGGTATAAGTACACCGTGAAACCATCTTAACACTAGCGACAGTGCCTGGTACGACCACGTCATTGTGTCACTGTTACACTTTATGAAAAGTGCTCTAGATACACTTGGATCGGTGTTAAACGGTTACACTCATCGTGTTCCTCTTACACATATTGGTTGTTAATTACCATAGCACTTCCACCAAAAATTTTCCGTATGTTATTACAAGATGCGCCAATTGGAAATGCAATTGTTTGGAGTTCGAGGCAAGACCGACTCATTATAATGAATTTCTTGTTGAATACTAGCTGATTTGCAAAAACTAAATATTCTTATACATTACCACGTATACTCATGATACTCATAAAATAGCAGCAAAACTAGAAACTGTTAGACAATCTTCCCTGAAGATCTTTCTCTCAACGGTAGTTCCAGAAAGGTATAAAAGGCGTTGCATCGATCTGGGTACTTCGCATCGAAGCAGTAAAACATTCCAAGTAGTGCCATAGGGCAGACAATATCATCCAGTACGTCAGGAAATATGTTTGCTTCCGCTACAATAAAGATGTGTTTCAGAAAAGTTTTTTTTCTGCTTTGACATTATTTGGGCAGACTTGAAAGTTTCGTTCGCAAAATCTTCAGAGCCATCTTAATCGTAAAGCACACAACAGAGAACTGACAAATAACACACGATTAACAATTACTATTAGAGACAGCACACGTATATGAGTGTGGTCAGCAATATGTAGTTATTTGTAATTAAATTACCCTGTAAAATCTTCAAATTTATTTTGTAAAACTCATCTCTTGCTCGATGTGAATAGCATGTAGCTCAAGTGACATGCCAATACACTAAGACAATAATTTTTAAGTGAAAGATTATCAGAGATAATCAGCAGATATACATAGTACATGTACCTAACAGTCGATGCACGCAGTAATCAAATGGTAAAACTCAAGCTTACATTTACAATATATGTAGTCAAAAAGTTTTCAATATTTACAAAGTTGGATTCAGCTAAATCTACAATTACATGAAGTTAAGAACAAAATAGAAGTGTCTGCAACCATTTAGACATGCATAGCTGTAATGCAGATACATGATACGTATTAAACTCAAAACATAATCATAATGTATACAGCAAACCTTAGTACATTACAACATAACGATATATACTTTATCACTTTCTCTAGCAATAGCCTAATCCGTTTGCTGGATACTCCCATCATTATCACAGTAAAAGCAGCTAAAGTTCTAGAACCTACATAACATTTCAGTATAAACAAAACTAACAACTTTCTGCAGCAGCTTAATTCACATTACAAACCATCAGATTGAAGCTTGTAAAGATCACTGTCATAATCACTGGCAAGACTGACCATTTTCTTGTTTTCAAGATTGACTTGTTTCTACCCCAGGCAAAGAAAAATTATCACAGGCAGATGTCCACTTCTCACGTAAGTCCATTGAAAAGTTTGCTTTAGGCAATGAAACAGTCTTTGCAAACTTCGCAGTAATCTACAGCAGTAAACATATCCTCATGAGTACAATACTACATAGAAGTCCAAAGTTAACTTACGTTTTCAAACAAACTGAAAAGTGGAAATTCATCCAAAATTTCTGCTGCTGTACGAGGACTGCCCCAAATGAGCCTCCTTTTCTGGGAAAATGTTGTCTGCATTAACTGGTGAGCAAATTCCATGTTTCGTTTCTTTTGTGCCAATTGTTTCTTTAATGACTGTATCTGCCTAGCATATGAAATTTCGCCTTCTCTTTCAACAACTTCAGACACTGAGGCACCTGAGAATCGTCTTTGACTTCTTTGCCTTAGGATTTCCAGACTGTTTACCAACAGCCGTCCCACAAGATGACGTGGATCTTATGTAGCTGTTGTCCTGTACCTCTTCTTTAGCCATGCAACTATATAACTCTGAAATTGCAAAATATAGCCACATGGAAATCAAGCAACTGATAAACATGCACACACCACATACAAAGCATCAAACTCTGCAGAAGTGGGATATTTTGAGAGCATACATTGCTCGTGCAATGGATGGAATAAATGGTCTTGTTTTAGCAACATGCAAGGATTTGTATTTCAAGTCTTGCTTCCACTTTCGGAATGTAATTAGCAGGTAATACAAACTTTTTCAACGGCTCACTTGTGAATAGTTTAGAGTAAACACTGCTTCAATTGCTGCTCATTGATCCCACCACCCTTGTACAATCAGTAACCGCGTCTTGATAATGAGTAACTTTCTCGCAACTTTCTCTGGACAATCGGTAACTACATCTGGACAATTGATAATGGAAGATGATTCTAATATACTTTCAATACCCAGTTAGTTCCTAAAACATCCAAATAACATATACAGATATTAATTACAAAACCAAAGCAATGCCAAATTACAAACAAGTCTGTCTGTCTGTGTGTGTGTGTGTGTGTGTGTGTGTGTGTGTGTGTGTTTGTGTGTGTGTGTGTGTGTGTGTGTGTGTGTGTGTCTGTGTGTGTGTGTGTGTGTGTGTGTGTGTGTGTGTGTCTGTGTCTGTGTCTGTGTCTGTGTGTGTGTGTGTGTGTGTGTGGGTGTGTGTGTGTGTGTGTGTGTGTGTGTGTGTGTGTGTGTGTGTGTGTGTGTGTGTGTGTGTGTGTGTTTGTGTGCGTGTGTGTGTGCATTGGGAGAATAAAACATCCAGGATCTATGGCTAATGAGTTCAATTACGGGGAGGGCTCAGGCATTATTCTCATAGGCAAGAAACTCGTGCGCAATTGTCTCTCATGACTCAGTAGTAGACAGTCAATGAGTATCTGGTCAATGACTGGGGGTGAACAAGACGTCTGGCTTGGTACAACATCACACAGCAATGCTATGTGAGGGCTTGAGGTGAGGTCTCAAGAGTGCATTTAAGGCATTGCCCTTGGATGCACTGGCCAAGCACTTAGGGGTGCGTCCGTGCATCATAAAACTCTGAGTAGCATAAGCATGAGTGCTGTCTTCAATACGAAAAAGCAAATTTATTTGTTCATTTCTGCGCACGTAATTGTTATAGAAGTGTTCAGCCTATATCTCTTTCTATTATATTAAAGAATAATATATTCAATTATTATAATATATTAGACAATACCCGGTAACACTATTTACAATCAAGTGTGCCACTCGCAGGGCTATTTACACTAAAATAATTCATTATTATTATCAACCCGTACAACTCTGTTTTCAGTCGGGTGTGACACTCAACTTAGTGAGGACAACTGTGCCAGTCGCCACAGACAGCAGAGAGTAAGGTTATTTACACTAAAATAATTCATAATTATCAAACCATGCAAATCTGTTTTCAGTCGGGTGTGGCACTCAACTTAGTGATTAAAATTTTGCCAGTCGCTACAGACAGCAGAGAGAAAGGTTATTTACACTAAAATAATTCATAATCATCAACACATACAACTCTGTTTTTAGTCGGGTGTACCATCCAACTTAGTGAAGACAAGTGCGCCACTAGCCACAGACACCAGACGGTAAGGCTATTTACACTAAAATATTTAATTATTATCAACCCTAGTTAGAACAAATGTGCCACTCGCCACAGACAGCATAGAGTAAGGTTATTTACACTAAAATATTTCAATATTATCAACCCACAAAACTCTGTTTTCAGTCAGGTGTGCCACCCAACCTTGTGAGGACAAGGGCGCCAATCGCCGCAGACAGCATAGAGTAATGTTATTTACGCTAAAATAATTCAGTATTATCAACCCATACAAATCACTTTTCAGTCGGGTGGGCCATACAACTTAGTGAGGACAAGTGCGCCATTCGCCACAAACGGCAGAGAGTAAGGCTATGTACACTAAAATAATTCATTATTATCAACCCACACAACTCTGTTTTCAGTCAGGTGTCCAACCCAACCTAGTGATTATAAATGTGCCACTCGCCACAGACAGCAGAGAGTAGGGTTATTTACACTAAAATAAATCATTATTATCATCCCACAAAACTCTGTTTTTAGTCGGGTGTGCCAGCCAACCTAGTGAGGACAAGTGTGCCACTCGCCACAGACAGCAGAGAGTAAGGTTAATTACACTAAAATAATTCGTTATTACAGGTTTGCCACGGAGAGCAGAGAGTAGCTGCACTACAAAGGGAATAGAATCTGACAAGATATTTAGACCAATCTAACAGGGTGAATTGTCGTTTGCCTAGTTTGTTATAATTCATTCATATCATTACTAATTGTTTAAAAACACTAACTCTTGAATTGTTGCAATCCCAAGTACCAATCAGCATATGCTTAGGTAGACAAGCCATTTACCACAAACTAAAATTTCATCAATTATACACGTAAGTCTAAGTCAATTGTCCATCATATATACATCAGAACACCAAATTTTTCTAAAACAGCAAGTAAACTGAAGCTGTAACCATGTTATCCTTTCAGTAACTTGATACAACTATTCTATCTATGCATAAACACTAAGTATTGATATTTTACACCTCTTTGATTGACCTTATAGATGTGAACATGACAAGAACACCTGTTTGTCTCTCACACAACAGTGTTCTTATTCATCATTATTATAATCATACTGACATGTATTTGATTGTAATTGTAATACCTAGTATAACCACGTGAACTAGCTGACAACTCTGACTTACAAAGAAGAGTACTCTTGGAGGGTAGACTACTGCAACATAAACTCTACTTACCTCTGGTGTAGAATGAGGCCATTGCGGCAAGACTTTACTTTTCCCATGAATGGCAGTGGGTCTTCGTCCTTGAGGTCGTCCCAATCTTTTGACCATATTTGCAGACGCGGATGGACAGAAACGGCTTCTAATCCGTATTCTACGATTGCTGATTTTTCTATACGCAGCTTGTGGCATCTTCTCCAATCTTGATTGGAGTCCGATGATTTCCAAAGCAGAGCAGCACGTACTTTTCACCCATGTTGCTTGCTCGAGCTTGTGCACAGTCATACATACCCGTACGTAGCGGCACGTGCAAGGCAAAACCTCCATTCCAAGGGCATTCTCTCTGACGTGCCATTCGGACCAAATTGAGCAGGCACATTAGCATATGATATCACGTGTATTACTCTGTAGTTGGAGAGGAGTTGTGCCTGTAACACCGTAGAGTGTAATGCTAGGTCTTGATGTAGAGTGTAACTTTACACCTTGGTGTATAGAGAGCATTAGTGTGACTGAAACACTCCATGATGTTCGCAGAACCCACCTGTTCTAACAGTGCATGTCTAATTAGCCAAACAGATTGTCTGTGGGGTTGACATAGCACCAATAAATCATTTTTGCGTCATTGTAATACATAGTTAATTGATGGCATCCGCTCCAGTGACAATGAGCGCGTGCACGGGGCGGAGCGACTCGTCAAATCCGTTCTATGTGGGTATACGCATGGGCACGTCACTTCACCGGCCACCATTACTCTATCCTAAAGCTCGGTTCACAATACGACGCTGACGCTGACGATGACGCTGACGATGACGATGACGCTGGCGTGAGCGTCGTATTGTGAACA
>NC_085091.1:5795183-5820183 GCF_963422355.1 Corticium candelabrum | reverse complement strand
TGGAAATTGGCGCATCATATCAGTGCGGAGTGGAAACGCTGCATCGCCCACAAATACAAAGGGTGCCCTAATAGTAGTGCCAGGCAGATCACTTGTTGATGGCAAACACAGGGTACCTGATTCCAATGCCTGCTCAAAAGTTGAATTATACAGAACACCACTATCATTCTGTCGACCTGCATCTCCAACATCAACAATGGTGAACCTATAGTGGGCATCACAGATGGCTAGTAGTACAACAGAGTATGTTCCCTTGTAATTATAATGGTAAGATCCAGACAACGAGGGAGCTTGAATGACAATGTGCTTGCCATCAATTGCACCAATACAATGAGGAAAGTTCCAAATCTTCTCGAACTCTTTACTAATATCTCTCCAGTCTTCTTCACTAGATGGAGCTTTGACATACTCTGGTTGTAAGACTGTCGACAATGCAGAGCAAGTTTCCCTGATGATTCCACTTACAGTAGATCTACCAATTCTGAAGTTGAAGGAAAGGGAAACTTGGGAGTTGCCAGTTGCCAGAAAGCGCAAGGTCAAAGCCAATCTATATAAAATACAGAACATGATACCTTCACTGAAAGTACATTAGAGACAAACTCTAGAATTACCGTTCAGCTGGAGAGATCTGTGGCCGATCACAACTGCTATACGATCGTCTCCTGAGCAAAGGGGTTACTCTCGTCACTAGATTGTCAAATGTTCGTCGAGACATCCTTAGGTAGCGAAAATGGCTTTCAGTGTCGTTCAGCCTCATCTCTGCAAGGAGATTATGAAATTGTCCCTGTTGCCGCCTTCGTTGAAAGATTGGTCTGACCCACATTTGCCGTTGTTGATATTCTCTAGCTCTACGCCTACGGCGACGAATGAGAAGTAGAAGAATTACAATTTCTTCGTCCATCTACGATACACATGTGGTGTTACAATAACGTGCGTTAGTATGCGCTCAACGCTCAAGTATCCAGACAGGTGCTGACCAACGTCTCCTGACGCTCACGGAAAATATTGTGAATGGTACAACGTCATCGTCAGCTTCAGCGTCAATGTCAACGTCCAGCGTCATCGTCAGCGTCAACGTCAACGTCAACGTCAGCGTCGTATTGTGAACTAGGCTTAACATTCAAGCTTCGGGCATTAATGCAATGCGCCTTTGTTACCCGAGGTGCGAAAGTGCTTGCGTAACGTAACGCTGGCCGCATACCAACAACTAGGCGACTACACGAATCGGCAACTTGGCATGCATATGGGCATTTTTGCAAGAGCTGATGGCCCCAAGTTTCGATTGTTTCTATGACGTGCACAGTTGCTACGCTCCCAATACAACACAAAGCTGTTTAACTAATTAGAAATGTCTTGGCTTGTCATCTAGTTAGTGTCCACATGCACGTGCCCGTGACGTTGTGTCTCCTAACGTGTTTGCAAACCTACTACTTTAGTAATCTAGCAGGACAAGGGTTTAACACCGTAACGTTTCTTCATTTGACGTAATTTCGAATTCTTCGGGCACAATCTCTTTCTGTATATCAAACAATGACTTTGCTTGTTTACTAATTAGTAATCGATTTGCGTGGGTTGTGAATGTAAACGTGGCTGACCTGTTGGCAACATATCTAGTCACATGTGTTTGTGTCAGGTGACTGTTGCGTCTTCATAACAATGAATTCGCTTGTTTTGTAATCTGACGGTTTCGATTCATTCGAGTGCATACAATGAAGTCCATTGTTTCGCAAATCCTAGCAAAGGTGATCACTCTAATTAATTGTTGTCGTATATTTCTTTGAAACGAATCACAATCGGAACGCCCCCTTTTTAGTGCGCAGCATGCACAAGCGTATATAAATGCTCACTCATTTGAAACAAACTTTAGTGTCTCCAGCTATAGTAATAAACCTTTGGCATCTCTCGTTACTATGGCAATATTCTCTTGTTTGTCCTTGGCTGTCTCCTTAGCGGTCTTTGCTTTGCTGTGCAGTCTTTGTGTAAAAAGCAACAACGTGTGCGGAGAAGGATCTCATTTACAACACAGCAGAGGAACTATTTACGATGCCTACCTGAATCCGGATGCTATCATCAACAACGCAAATTTTGGAAAACCTTATTCTCTGTATACATACGAAGAGCTATTATTCGAGGTGTGTACTTTGCTCGTCTATTTCGTATTCCGTTAGCTAGACCAACATACTGAGCGGCAAAGAGACTCTGATAGTCGATGTCACCTACTCAAACAGAAGTCCCTTCTTACCACACATCTTGGACATGGATCCCAACATCATGATCTCTGATGGCGTTTCTGCAGTAGGATTTGAAACACGAGATAAGGACAATTTTGAAACTCACTCTCCTATATTGTCCTGCGAAGGAACAAGTGGAAGCATTCTCTCAAGAACTTGTCGTCCTGAAAGTATTCGAGTTTCATCGGACCCAGCGACTGTCCACACTATGCACTTTCGTTTGCCACCGAGAGAGCCAGTTTCAGGCAGTTGCAGCGGTTCTTACGACAGAGCAGTGTCCGTTTATCTCAACTATACATATCCTCTCCATTCTGAGCGTGGACTCTACCTTGAAGTCTACCGCAATAATCCCCGCGAGATATACATATTTTCGTACTTTCGAATTCAAATATGGGTTGAGAATCTCGCCTATTAGAATAATTTTGGAAATGTGTCATGTCTTGAAAAGTGACAAATTGTAGACAGCGATTGGCTGATTGACCTAACTGTTTTTGTTGTGACGCGTGTGTAATAGTTGTTATTGCAAAGCATGTAGTAGAAGCATATACAAGCATGCAGAATTTCTTGTGAAACTATTTTGTAGTTTCCAATATCCTTTTTATAATATATTGTAACTTTGTGCTAAGAATTATTTAATCGTATAGAATTATTGATTGGACATTTTGTGCCTCGATTCATTTGGTTCATGTCACTTCTAAGTTTACTGGTCATTTCAAATTCTTGTTACTGTTAGAGATTATAATCAAGTCATCTAATTGTGGTCTTTAAACAATATATACCTAGGAAAGTAAACAGGTTTGAGAGATAAAATGCTACTAAGGTAAGTTGAATTATCTAACTGAACGACAAGAATCACGTTATTATGACAGATTAATGGTCTCATATGGTACAAAAAACTTGCAGTTAATAATAAATTAATTAACTAAAATATTATTCTTCTCATGCTGAGTACTTGAAGCCACTTTCAATAACATACTTTCTGAATAAAATGTTTGGCAAAATCGCATCTTGTAGCAATTAAGTTTCGATTTTAGAATACATTGAAGTTTTATCAATTCTGTTATAATTCAACAACTTATGTGCATGTAATTAAGTCTGTCATAAAATATCACACTTTCTTTAACTATTTGTGAGAGATTGCAATCTCTATACGGACGTCAATCTTAGAAACAATTTTTTTAAGTAATAGACCTTTTTCTTAATAACTATAGTCTCCAATTGTTAGTGCACAAAGTACGCAGTCCGCATATGTATACGTGAGTTAATGACGACAGTGATGTGCATATATCTCCTAAATTTATTGTATTTGTTCGATTTTACATAATTGAAGCAAAACGTAACATTTTCATGCATTTGGTATATATTTATTGACTTTATATTAATTTTGTAGATGCTACCATGCAACTGCAAAGACATTCTCCAAGCTTCATGTCATGGCAGGGCTGGAAGGGTGTGTCAGGGGCATGGCTTACTCAAAATATGTAAATAGGACTTTCCCCAAAGAGCTTCTAGCTATAACTTTATACATACATACATACATACATACATACATACATATATATATATATATATATATATATATATATATATATATATATATATATGTAGATAGGTAGATAGATAGACAGATAGATAGATTTATTAGATATATCCAATTCTCTAGTACAATGACAGTCGATTGGTACGGCAAACTACGTAAAATGTCAACTAAACTCAAAACTAAACTCTAACTTAAGAAACTAATGTTTGCGTGCCTGGACACGCCTGAGTTCATCATCTAAAATAGAATCACCTTGAACAATGTTCAGTTTTTCATCATCACACGAGCATTTAGTTTCTGGAGTGTAACGAAAACCCGACGTGTCCAGGCCTTGAAGTCAGCAGAGTTGTTGTTTCCTTCGTTATCTTTGGACTTGAGCTATAGTGTTCAGCAGACGCTCAGCGAAAACTCCCCAGGTGCCAAAGTGCTCAAACACTACAGGTATGCATTTTGGTGCACTACCTCCTAGTTAGACAGATATTAGTTTAATTGATTAAGTAAATTAAATATTTTTACTTTTATTGTAGACCGGATTTAGCCACGCAAGACCGGACTCACCCAAAAAGGTACTAATGATAACAATGTTGTGGTCCCAATCTAATTGCCATTTTTTGAAGCAACTGGCTTTCCTATTTCTATCTCTTTTTCAGAATGACCTCTTGTATATATAGCGACCTAGTCTGCAACTTAGGGTATGTGGTCACAGTTGTTTCCACTCCTATGCACCCAACACTCTCGGTGTAATAAAATGTCTGAGAAAGGATTAGATGTAGGGCGGTATAAAATGTTAATAGAAAGAAGATCTATATTTATTGGATCAAAAGAAGACATTATTATTGAATCCTTAACCCACTCTATGGGCTACATTTATAGCGACGGTTGGTTGGAATGATTCAATTGTTATGTCTGGGTTTGATTCATATTATCTCGATAGGTTTTTTTAGTACTATTACCTTTTATACAATTTCTATACATCTATTTCTATTTTTAGACGAAATGGTTATAGAAAGTGATTGCTTTTGTTTTCTAACCTTAGCATAATACTCCAATTTCTAGTTTGCTCTGAAATAGTGCCAAAAGTGCCAACTTGATGTGTGACCAGAAACATTTAGCGGCGCATGGCGGAGTCAGAGATGCGCGGACCGATGAATTGCTTCTTTATGAAACATTTTTGTTCGTATACAAATTTTGTGGTTTGTCGACTAATCTTTACCAACTTGAATAGAATGCCATAGTTAATCGTCTGTTCCTTTTACTTGTATAGAGCCCATACACTTTAGCTATGCAACCAAGAACATTGGATATAATTCATTGTTCAAGCATGCGCGTTGCAATATACGGCATTAACATTCAATGAAATGCCTAACACATCGAGTGTGTAAAAAGTCGAATAATGTATGTACCGTGAAAATCCACCTCAATTAGCGCTTATTATGCACGTCCACCTAGAAGCAATAGTCGATTTTCTAATCAATTCGCACAAACATAAAATCATTGGTTCAGCTTCGAAGTACAATGTTTGAGTAAAGTTTGTATTTAAGCATGTGCATAAACTCGTCAAAATCTAAAGAAGTATCACTCCTATAACAATCTTACCTAGTTATAAAAACTCAAAAAAAGACGTTAATAACAGCGTGTACCTTAACGCATTAAGATTTACGAACACATTCACAGATGTAAAAGATCTTACTCCTAAAGTCAACTGACACCACTTGCTGAGCAAACAATGTCAGAGGAATAGACACATTAATAAGATATGATTGAATGAAAGCCGTCCATTCATTAGGCAAAGTCCTCACTAATGCATGCTTCCCCGATTGAACTCTTTTCCACTGTTCAAATACAACTTTAGCTGAATATCTTGGTCGATGTCCATTAAACTCACCGAGAGCTGTCAATAGGCGGACTATTGATACTTTATAGTCTGAGTAGAGCACAAATTGGTGTTTGCGGTGACCTCTCATCCAACGATGCATCTAGTGAACAATAGTAGCCAAGAATGGATTTATTTCAAACTAAAGAAGATATTATTCGTTTAATAAATTATAGTACATTTTGTATAATTTGACTTCTTCTCATACTAAATTGCAAGACACTGCTTAAAAATTTGGTTCATATCTTTCTACTACAGCTATGTTTAGTTTCCTTGTCTGCTGCCTGTACAGACGCATTGGAAAAAACGCCTATTAGATAACAGTGACGTAGTTTGTTCCAACCGATCAGGTGAGTAGCAATAACAAAAGTGACATACTAATCCCTCGTAGAACTCCAAACGGCCAAATGTTACATTTTACATTCTCCAGTAACCTCAAATACGAGTTTGCCGTTTTCATTAACTGCTTCCACTTGTGTTTCAATCTGACAGAAGTTTGGTTGAGAGCGTAGTTCGTTCTCAAACACTTTCACAGTTTCAAAACAGGACAAGCTATAACATACACTTAACTGCCTGCGGAATCGTGTCTTGGAACAAGAGATCTTAATCATTTGACATAAATAGTTTCTCATAATGAAAATTATTAAGAAGGACAGATGCTAGATATCGAGCGCTGCAGATAGTCCTCTGATAGGTGGAACTAAGTAAACAACATTCTTGGCGACAGTTGTTTATGCTAAAAACATTGACAGGCTGAAAGTATTTAATCAAGTATTGATGCTGTTTGTAACCAGATGACGTTAGCTGTATACTTAAACATGTCTTCCATATTAGTTTGTTAAGAAAACAGTGATGACCATATGGAAAACAAGATGACGTGAAGTTCACTAGAGGGATGTCAACAAATGGTGTTCGGTCTCCATGTCTAGTCATTATCTGGACAAGAGCTAACCCGTACTTTCCGATGTCCTCGAACTGCGAAACAGCTAGAGAACTCTTTAATATCTCTGGACTGTTGCATCGTTCAGTCGAAATGCTTGCCAAAGTCTCCGTCTCTTTTGCCTCCGTCTCTTCCGTCTCCATATCTGCATGCGATAGATGTTGCATCATACGGTTGCAGCCTCATTTATCCTCATTACTTCTCTCCTGCGTTTACGCGAAAATAGTCCAAATCTACGGTGTTGATGTATACATGTTTTAGTAGGATTGGCTCTAACTTAAGAAACCTGAGCAATTTGACAAGTATTTGGAACAAAGGCTACGAGAGACCGAACAATAACCCTAACCCTAACCCTAACTCTAACTCTGACTCTAACCCTAACCCAAAATTTAACCCTAGCCCTAACCCTAACCATAACCATAACCCTAACTCAACCCTAACCCTAACCTAACCCTAACCTTAACTCCAAACCCATACGAAGGACCACGGTATCCACTGGCACAACGTTGCGTGTCAGAGCCGAGTTGTCCGCGATCAAGAGATGCTAACGTGGTTTGGCACGTGACGAAAAGAAAAGTAAAATCAAACACCTGCTTGTCTGTTGGAAATGGAGACACGTGTTCAAACGGAAGGCCTTTTGAGAACCGCGGTGTGTCTAGTAGCTTCGTTCATTCCAATTATTGTCTATTCATGTAGGAAATTATATAAGGGAACTGCGCGTTCGAGTTCCTAGTTTTGAACACACGTGGTTCTTAAAAATTAATATTTAAAAATACATCTAAGATAACAAGAATCATTTATTTTAAGATGAAAAATGTCTGTGGATTGACCGGCAATTTGATTTTCGACATTTCAATTTTCGTGTTGTGATTTTGTAAATTTTCAGTTATTTGTTAATTTTTACAAAAAGTGTAATTATTAAATTCTATTTTTCTTTCTAGCTTTTGTAAAAATTGTTTTTCATCTTTTGATGTTTGATTCTTGTGATCTTTAGATTAATCTTTGAAAGTTTGATTTTTAGGCACCTGTGTACTCAAAACTAGAAACTTGGACGTGCAGTTCCCTTTTCTATTTCTATGATGAACAGAAAATAGAAAATTGAAATGACTGAAGACACTAGACACAGCGGGGTGTTAGCGGGGCTTCCATTCTACGCGTGTCTCAGGAGATCACATTTAAAACCAAAAGCAGGTATTTGTTTGAACCTTACTTTCAGTCACGTGCCAAACCACGTTGGAATCTCTTGACAACTTCGCTTTGACCACAACGTTGTGCCAGTGAATACCGCGGTCTCTAGCTGTGTAGGTACGTGCATTGTACACAATACGCTTCCTTTCTCGTAGATGAAACGATTGGAGGGGAAATGCTACGAATATATAGGTATTTGGATTGGCTCCGCACTAGCGGATTACCGAGTTGGCAACTGTGGTGACGAAGTATAAAGACTCGTTTGTTGTCTAAGAAAAATCAAGGCACGATTGAAACATCGAACCCGTCCACCTACTACAAGTAGTAGACTACGCGCTTTCGCGTGACCACTACACGGTAACGTACAAGGGTGGCGTGGTATTGTATAGCAGGTCACATTTCTTCATTTGCATGACCTCACAAAACTCCCCAATCAAACAGACAGGCACATCCATCGTTTTTCAACGCCTTCTGAACTCTATTTGAAGTCAACTCAACTAAACTCTATTTGCTCAGATCAACTCAATTAACTAACTCAACTAACATTGAACGGTGTGCGGCTACAACTGAAAGAACATGGTCATACATGTGGCTAGTTAGCTACAGCTAGCTAGAGCTAGTTACTAAGTAGACTATTATGCCAATGCGGAGTATAGCTACTGTACTAGAGTCAATAATGCTAGACAATGATTGTAGAGTTCTACCGTGACACTCGGTGATCTCTGGGCTGTCGTTGTCGACGCGTACAATTATATCTGTAGTCAAGATGCGCGACGAGGAGGCACCAGCACCTTGGGTTGTGGCAAATGAAAACACAATTGGAAGTTCCGAGTCCGACGAAATGAAGAAATGTGACCTGCTGTAGAATACCACGGCCACTTTTGTAAATTATCTTGTAGACCTAGTAGTGTGCCCTTGAAAGCGCGCAGTCTACTACTTGTAGTATAGGTTAACTGTTTCAATGTCTTATTTGTGTTTTGACTTTCCTAGACAACAAACGAGTCTATATACTTCGTCACCACAGTTGCCAACTCGGTAGCCTCGGCCTCCCAGACCCCTGTAGCGCCGATTCAAAATCGTCATCCACGCGTTTGGGATGGTACTGAGAACATTGTGTCGCATCCCGGTGCACGGGTATCTTTATGCTTACAGTAGCTACAATTCTATCATTTGTGTGTTAGTAGGGAACGCCAAAGGGACGCTAGGAAACACTTTCTTTTACTAGTGGTGCCGCAGACATGATGAGCATGTGTCTGATCGTCGTGAATACGCTGCGGGTAGTTAGTAGCTGTTAGTCGCTCGTAGAGGCGATGAAAATTCGCGATGCGCGCGTCCACTGTGACTCGATCGTCCAGATTAGATGTGACTTGCCGCGAAATGAGGCCAAAACTTCGCAGTGAATTCTTCGCAAGACTTCTTTCTAGTAGACGTGATCATGAAGTCGTTGAGAATGCAACTGGCTCGCTACTGTTGAGGTCGAAGCATCTGTTCGAGCAAACGGCTCTACTAGGTGTCGTTACTGTCGTTGACAGGCGCAGAATACAAACCACGATGTGTAGAGACGTGAGTTTGCGTGAAGAGCGCACTGCAAGTCGTCGTTAGCGTATAGTGTAGTCTTTGGTAAACATCAGATGTGCATGAGATGTCTTCGTTGATTGCAGCTGTAATTGTAAGGTATGCATTATTAAACTGAACACTAATATTACTGGTCCTAGGACCAACCGCAGCATATTGAAAAGAGGCGGCACCATCCCAGACGCGATTTTGAATCGGCGCTACACGGGTCTGGGAAGCCAAGGCTACCAAATCGGCCATATATACGGCTCTGAATCCGGCCATCCGCTAGGGCGGAGCTTATATAGGTACAGTACCTAGAGCTACGTATTCGTAGCATTTCACCTCCAATCGGTTTATCTACGGTAAAAGGTATACATAGCGTGTTGAGTACAATGCACGTACCTACACAGCTAGGGACCGCGGTATTCACTGGCACAACGTTGTGTGTCAGAGCGGAGTTGTCAAAAGCTGCCAACATAGGTTGCCAACGAAGGTAAAGTAAAACAAACACCTGTTCCTTGTGTTGGAAACGTAATCTTTTGAGAAACGCGTACACGAATGGAAGCCCACTGAGACCCCGCTGTGTCTAGTGTCTTCGGTCATTTCAATTTTCTATTTTCTATTCATGTTAGAAATAGAAAAGCGAACTGGGTCAGTGCATGGTTCGGCAGGAGATCACATTTCCAACACACAAGCAGGTGTTTGTTTTTACTTTACCTTCTTTGGCATCTCACGTTGGCAGCTCTTGACAACTCCGCTCTGACACACAACGTTGTGCCAGTGAATACCGCGATGCACAGCTGTCTAGGTACGTGCAAAGTACACAACACGCTACGAATACCTTTGCCGTAGATGAACCGGTTGGAGAGGAAATGCTATGACTATCTAGCTCTAGGTACTGTACCCTAGATAGGCCCCGTCCTAGCGGATCGCCGAGTTGGCAACAGTAGTGACAAAGCATACAGAATCGTTTGTTGCCTAGGAAAAATCGAGACACAAACAAACGTCGAAACCGTCAACCTATATCACAAGCAGTAGACTGCGCGCTTTGCCTATACGGTACCGTACAAGGATGGGCGTGGTACTCTATAGCAGGTCACATTTCTTCATTCGTCGGACACGGAACTACCAATTGTGTTTCCATCTGCCACAACTCAAGGTGCTGATGCCTCCTCGTCGCGCATCTTGACTCCAGATATAAACGTACGCGTCGACAATGAGTGCCCAGAGATCACCGAGTGACACAGTAGAACTCTACAATCATTGTCCAACATTATTGACTCTATTACAGTAGCTATACTCAGCATTGGCATAGTAGTCTACTTAGTAACTAGCTCTAGCTAGCTGTAGCTGACTAGCTACATGTATGGCCATGTTCTTTCAGTTGTAGCTGCACACTGTTCTACGTTAGTTGAGTTAGTTAATTGAGTTGAGTTAGTTATTTGAGTTGAGCTGAGCAAATAGAGTTCAGTTGAGTTGACTTCAAATAGAGTTCAGAAGGCGTTGAAGAACGATAGACGTGCACATAGGTTTGCTTGGAGAGTTTTGTGAGGTCATGCAAATGAAGAAATGTGACCTGCTATACATGACCACGCTCATTCTTGTACGGTACCTTGTAGTGTGCCCGTGAAACCGCGTAGTCTACTACTTGTAGTAAGTAACGGGTTCGATGTTCCAATTGTGCCTCAATTTTTCTTAGACAACAAACGATTCTTTATACTTCGTCACCACATTTGCCCACTCGGTGATCCTCTGTTGCGGAACCTATCTCAATACACATATATTCGTAGCATTTCCCATCCAATCGGTTAATTTACGGTTAAGGTAGCACATTGTGTACAATGCAGGTACCTACACAGCTAGCGACCGCGGTATTCACTGGTACAAAGTTGTGGTCAGAGCGGAGTTGTCAAGAGATGCCAACGTGGTTTGGCACGTGACGGATAGTAAAGTAAAAACAGACACCTGCTTGTGTGTTGGAAATGTGGTCTCCTGTGACACGCGTATAAATGGAAACCCAGCTGAGACCTCCGTTCTGTCTACTGTCTTCGGTCATTTCAATTTACTATTTTCTATTCATTTTAGAAATAGAAAAGGGAACTGAGCGTTCGAGTTTCTAGTTTTGACCACATAGGCGACTAAAAATCAAACTTTAAAACATAAATCTAAAGATCACAAGAATCAAACAACAAAAGCTGAAAATCAATTTTACAAAAATATTAGAAGATAATAAAAAATCAAAAATTAAAAATTAAAAATTAATAGTTAAAATTTATAAAATACAAAAATTTAAATAAGAATGCAAGTAAAAATATTAATTAAAACAATTAATTTAAAATTAAAACAAAATTAAAAAATTAAAAGAAACCGAAAAAATTGCTATCACGTGATTCTATCACATATTGATACAAATCATGGAAAAGCGACGGTGATTACCTTATGCCAATTGCGTTCCAGCGTTGCGCAGTGAAGGACTGCGTGCATCTGGTTTCCTCCAGAGGGAATAGCATGCTCCAGCCGTGAAACGTCGAAGAACCGAGTATCATGTATACAGTCCTTCATAACTTCTCACTGTAAGCAGAAGAGAATAGAGCTACTATAGGCATTTCAGCAGTGTACTGTGTCATTTCGTCAATGAGAGTACAGTCAGGTCAATGAAAAAGCAGTACATCCAGAATATCCACAAATGCACGAGTGAAGAGCCGTACTTTTACGTAAAAAGTACACGTGACTTTCTGGTGACAACGCGTACTCGAGATTACAGACATTCTTTATTGACAGAAATTTCCCCCGTGCTTAATTAATTTATGCGAAAATGTACCCACCGACAATATAGCGACAATTTTACGCATCCGAAAATTTCCCCTTTAAAGTACTTCCCTAAGTTAATTAATTATTTTTCTTAATTGTTGCAATTCTTCAAGCCATAGGTTCTGGTCTTCCCATTGAAACCATAACCTCTATACGCATTACTGCTGGCCGACCCACACTGCTTGTGCACGACACGACCATTGCCAGCTTATTCAACGCATTGCTAGTGCCGCGATGGAGAGTCTAGAGTATCTGTTTCATCTTTCTGTAGCACGGCTGTCGATTCGTCCTGTTCCATCGCAGTACTACACGCTTGTGTCAGAGACAGAGTTGTGCTCATTAGTATATTTATTACTAGAGACAGAAAGCAACTAGGATATAATCTACTAGGCTTCGCTGTGAACTCCGGCAGGTACGTAACTGCAAACTCGAACTAACTACCTCAAAGCTACTTGTGTTTCTAATTTCTTGCACTAGTTACGTAATTACGGTGACCTCATTTCAGACAAACGATGAGGCATTCTAGACTAGGTTTGTGGACATTCAATGCGTCATTAGCAACTGACGTCTTAGTCCTAGATAGTGAAGTTTCAGTTCAACTGAGTGCCAGTGTTGTACTTCTAGTTCTATTACGCGTCAGTGATGCAGACGAAGTCGGTGGCAAAGGTCAAGGTGTGTACATAATTAATTAACATCATACCACATCCGGACATGTCGTAGCTACTTAAAATCAGACGTCCTACATTTCTGTCAGTAGCCGATGATCACGAGCTAATTTCATACTTTGATTTCTTTGGCAGATTTTGACAGAAGAATATCGAATTAGTCTTCACGTGAAAGAACAGCCAAACTAATTGCAATGTCGTGCTAGGATATCAAGTAACGGTTTGTATTGTACGTACCTCTAGTTTAGTTGTAACCAAATTTGCTACTACGTGTCACCCCTACACAATTTGTTGCATGTCTATTGCTTCTTCTCTAAACATTCCTACAGATCGTCTTTACAATTTACAGTTTAGTAGTTCAGTTGATAACTTTTCAGTTTTAGAAATTTGTCTTCTGGTAGTATGCCAGTGTAGCTAGCCCTAATTTAGCTAATCACGTGTACAATCCTTACAATTTTCTGGTTAGTCCTAGATGGACAAGATGATATCACTCAAGCTGATGTAAGACGTACGTTTGACCATTGGCGTTTCCATCCGTCCTTCCAGAAGTTCGTGGTTTGGTAGTTTACTGGCAAAATGATCAATTAATTAATTAATTAAACGCCTATACACTGGGTCAGGGGTCCTAGGGACTTGATATAATGCAAATACAGTGTACATGGACGCACAGCATAAGTGTACATGTATACTACAAGAGTAATAAATGAACAAACAGATATGTTACCGACCATTGTTTAAAGAGTGGTATTGTGTTTGCGAATGTACTCTAAAAACAAAGATTATCTATACTTCCATATTACAACCCAGGCATGTTCCTCTAGCTTGCTTGTAGAATGCACTATATACATACATACATACATACATACATACATACATACATCCATACATACATACATACATACATACATACATACATACATACATACATATATACAGAGAGAATCACATATTATTTCTTCAAGTACAACTATACATAGATGTCTAGACCACTAATATAAGACAAGCTAGTTAAGTCATCACAATCTAAACATACACGACCTAAAACTATACAAGCGTTAAATTTTCGCAGACACACAGATATCAGATAACCTAAACGGATTGGAAAGGTAGCCTGCTTCCACGAAATGTCGGATACAGAACAGCCCAAGACAGTTTTCAGAGAATGGCGAAGGCCTTCGTCATAACGATGGAGCTGATGCATAACTTTGTGCGGAGAGGTGGGTCTGAGAAGATGATTTAACTTGCATAAGCTCAAGCAACTCCGTAAAAGATGCAACTCAACTTGAGGATCATTAGATTCCGAGAGATATGATTGAGCATGTAAGACTTTACTAACACCAGTCTGGAAAAAGTTATCAAAGAAATGATCGATTCCAACAATACATGAACCTAGAAGCTCAGAACTACTCGAACTGACGTTAATCCTGCGAATGTCATGATTAAACTGAGTGAACTATTGATTACCAGATGGCCAAAAGACTTCACATTTATTGATGTTGAGGTGAATTCCAAAGGCGGCACCATTCTGATCCAAAGAATTCAAAAAGGTAGAGGCAGCGTGTCTTGAACCAACAAATGTCACATCATCCAAGTACCAAAGCTGTGTGATTATGCCTGGAACATTACCAATATTGTCAAGTATATTTGCTAACACCAAGGAAAGCAAGAAAGGTCGCAGAGGATCGTCCTGTTAATCACCTGCAGTGGAAGCAATACGATGCAGTCTAAATCTAAGCTCTCCAGCACAATGATAACAGCAATGAACCAAAGCGAGTATTTCAGGGAAGTCTTTCTGAACTCGTTGTAAGAAGGACACTCTGTGACACTCATTGAAAGCATTCTTCACATCCACCTTTACACAGCATAGCTTCTCGTCGTGACCACATTCTTCAAGAATTTTCCGTACTCCATGAACTGCCGCCTCCATGCCGCCGTTGATTCCAACACCTACCTGGCCATAGGGAAGAAAAGTGTCAGGCAGAGAGGGGCGGACAGCCGAACAGCATATTTTCTCGCTAATTGGCGTAATGCGTTGCCTAATGCAATTGGTCTGAAACCACTAGACTTCTTCCTTAATTAAATCAGTAAGGGGAGCTCCACAAAGCCATGGAGCAATTCTTCTGTCAATTTTTCCTGACAGCATCTTGTTCATAAGGTAAGTCAATTGGTCTAGGCAAGCCCAGCAAATGGAGAGATGGTGCCAGTAATAGCATGGAGAAGGTGTTGCACACGTAATTTCGAACTACCAGGAGAAGTACCTTTAGGAAATGACCTAAGACCGGCTATTACAGCAGCGGTATCGACAACTAGTGGTGGAGGAAGATTGTCTGACTAAGGAGGTAGATCACGGGAGGGATGACGACAAGGGAGATCTTCTAGAGCAGAAGTGTCATTATGTGCAGCACAACCATTTAATCCAAGAATGCGAATGGCAGACCCAAACTTGCCCTCCCAAGCATGACTGAGAGCTTTCCGTGCATTTCTTTGACTGCAATCTTGTATTTGGTCTGGAGATGACAGGGAAGGTTTTGCATTTCCATCAGCTCTGGCTTCCATCCGTAAAGAAACAAGATCACCAAACTGCCATCTCTTTAGTCAAGAGGATATCAAAGAGCTGACAACGCAACGTTTTCGCCTTCCACCTCGAGGAGGCAGACGAAGAGTTGCTTTAGCAAAAGCAAGTAAGTGGAAAAATCCCCAAATACCGCCATATTGTGCGTCTTTAAGCTCATTCATCAAGACTTCCGCTAACAAATGTCTACCAGATTTGAAGACATGAGCAATATTTTTACCGGAAGAGTGACAATATCTTCCATAACAGCATCAAATACGCCATTTTCATCGATAACAGTTAAACCCGAAAGAAAATATGAAGCAGCCTGCATATCTTTCAGGGCTAGATCATTGCCAGAGAAAATGACCCGCGGAATAGCAGAACCAATAGAACTCTCAAAAGTTTCATTAGTACGATTCAGATCTACACTTTCAGATGTTGCCTAGGGGTTCTATAACCAAGAAGACAAATGCGGATCCTCCAAACTCCCGCAGCAACGAGATCGACCCGTACCGGTTGATCTGCGACAAGTTTTCCACATTTTGTCTTATGCAAAGGCGTAAATACAACAAATCCGACGCCCATGTGAGATGAAAAAGTCAATTTTGGGAAATGTCTCACGAGAACTGTGTTCAGCATTGATATTCTGCCAAAGAGCCTGTTGATTACGAGATCTATAATCAGAAACACGACAGACAGTGAAGACCTCTTCTGTAGAAGCAACTGAAGCGGTCGCAGATGTATCCGTAGCATTGCTGTCTGACAGTGATGTCACTCGTTTATCAGCACGACCCGGATTAGGAGAACCCAGATTAGTATAAACGTCACCGCAACGTAAAATCAAAATGGCGATCCAATCAAGAACTAGAAACCAACACAAACCCACTCCGACTGAATTGAAATCATGGTAAACAGAGCTTTTCGTCATTCTAAAGTTCCTCATAATCTTCTTCTGAATGAAACACAATTTTGCTGGGAGAGCATGGACAACACGGCTTACGACTGACGCAAAGCCGCTATAGGATATATATATATATCCTATACTATAATACGCAAACGCTGGGGAACGCCCACTTCCGTCTGTCCACCTGTCCACATGTCGTAACGCGCCGTTCGACACGACGCCGGTCTCGGATCGCCTCGACAGCCTCCAACGGCCCGAGAAGAGACTTAGGCGGTCTGAAATGAGATGCGCGGATGTGTCTTTGCGGAAGTGACGTCATTCTCCACGAATAGATCATGACGTTTTAGGTGGGAAGAGTCTGAGATGGGGATGCTGGAAAATGCGTAGTCTGAGACGACCGGTCGCGTCGGATTGCTTTGGGGGCTGTAGATTGCTATGCTAATGTGTGTTCGCGGAAGTGCTGAGTATGCGGATGTGACGTGTTTGAGATACGCGGGACTATGCGGTGGTTTGCTTGCGGATGTGACGTCTGGGCTGCGCTTCATCTGCATTGATCGTCTGGATGCGCCATCATCTGCATCATCTGGATGCGCTGGCTGCAGTCGGAGTAAGCCGGCTGCGGCTGACGGCGGTACTACACGCTTGTGTCAGAGACAGAGTTGTGCACATTAGTATATTTATTACTAGAGACAGAAAGCAACTAGGATATAATCTACTAGGCTTCGCTGTGAACTCCGGCAGGTACGTAACTGCAAACTCGAACTAACTACCTCAAAGCTACTCGTGTCTCTAATTTCTTGCACTAGTTACGTAATTACGGTGACCTCATTTCAGACGAACGATGAGTCATTCTAGACTAGGTTTGTGGACATTCAATGCGTCATTAGCAACTGACGTCTTAGTCCTAGAGAATAAAGTTTCAGTTCAACTGAGTGCCAGTGTTGTACTTCTAGTTCTATTACGCGTCAGTGATGCAGACGAAGTCGGTGGCAAACGTCAAGGTGTACACATAATTAATTAACATCATACCACGTCCGGACATGTCGTAGCTAAATAGAATCAGACGTATACATTTCTGTCAGTAGCCAATGATCACGAGCTAATTCCATACTTTGATTTCTTTGGCAGACTTTGACAGAAGAATATCGAATTAGAATCCACGTGAAAGAACAGCCAAGCTCATCGCAATGTCATGATATGACATCAACTAACGGTTTGTATTGTACGTACATCTAGTTTAGTTGTAACAAATTTTGTGTACTACGGTGTCACCCCTACACAATTTGTTGCATGCCTGTTGCTTCTTCTCTAAACATTCCTACAGATCGTTTTTACAATTTACAGTTTAGTAGTTCAGTTGATTACTTTTCAATTTTAGAAATTTGTCTTCTGGTAGTATGCCAGTGTAGCTAGCCCTAATTTAGCTAATCACGTGTACAATCCTTACAATCTTCTGGTTAGTCCTAAATGGACAAGATGACATCATGCAAGCTGATGTAAGACGTACGTTTGACCATTGGCGTTTCCATTCGTCCTTCCAGAGGTTCGTGGTTTGGAAGTTTACTGAGGAAATGATCAATTAATTAATTAATTAAACGCCTATACACTGGGTCAGGGGTCCTAGGAACTTGATATAATGCAACTACATGGACGCACAGCATAAGTGTACATATATACTACAAGAGTAATAAATGAACAAACAGATATGTTACCGACTATTGTTTGAAGAGTGGTATTGTGTTTTCGGGTGTACTCTATAAACAAAGACCATCTATACTTCCATATTACAACCCAGGCATGTTCCTCTAGTTAGCTTGTAGAATGCACTATATACATACATTTTTTTACAAGGACCCTTAGGGCCCAGGTTCGATACTGCAATGACTATACTTGCTATACTCCACACTTTCATCAGTCACACTATCATGTCACTAGGTACGTCATAGTTGCTGTACTTCATACTTCATGCTTACATACATACATACATACATACATACATACATACATACATACATACATACATACATACATGCATATATATATATATATATATATATATATATATATATATATACAGAGAGAATCATATATTATTTCTTCAAGTACAACTATAATAGATGTCTAGACCACTAAATAAAAGACAAGCTAGTTAAGTCATCACAATCTAAACATAAACGATCTAAAACTAAATGAGCGTTAAATTTCCACACACAGATAACTGTTCGTGTAGCTGGCACACAGACTGGCTGGTAGTAATGTTGTGGTGGTAAGCAGCTCTCTTGGCAATAACTTAGGAGACCACAATCCAAGAGTTTCCACAGCCAGTGGAAAAAATTGTGATGCAGCCTGCGAAACATCATCATCATGTTTGAGACCCTTGCATATATATGTATTTATATATTCGCATATATATTTTAATAGTATCTAGTTGTTCAATACACTGTGTAATATACTGTATAATGTATATTCCATGTCAACATATACTGTCTGTGATACTGTATAATATAGACTATAGTATACTGTATGGATACTGTAAAATAGACTGTATGGATACTGTATAAATACTGTGTAATATACTGTTTAATTAATATACTATATAATAGACTGTTTATTAATGTACTGCATGGATACTGTACAATATACTTATATACTGTATATATACTTATAATCTACTGTATAGACACTGTATAATATACTGTATATATACTGCACATATATATAGTACGAGCTCCAATGCCCGGCTTCGCCGGGATAATAATTTAATCACACATATTATTGATTTCCAGACACTGTTTGCTATTAAAGACAGACAGACAGGACAGACAGACAGACAGACAGACAGACAGGACAGACAAACAGACAGGTCGCCTTTATAGGTAGAGATTATAGGAGAAAGTATCTAAAAATGCGTTTGATTGTTGGACAGGCAGAGGGGGTGTAGCCAGGTCACGTACAGTTTGTGTAGAGAACCGTGTAATTACTGTCACTAATTAGCCGTGGTGTAAGTGCTTTTACCGTTTAGTAGCAGCCAGACAGAATTCTCATTCATAGTTATATCCCGTTCAATTGCCGTTTCTAAAATCCCGTTGATTGGATTAGCGATTGGTTGAAACCATTTCGACTTAATTGGACGTTCTGCCGTTGCGTGGAACAGGTGTATCGAACTTGGCATCTGGTCGACACGTGTCCAGTTTCAAAAAATCCCGTTGATTGGATTATTGATCCGGTTGAAGTCATTTCGACAGTCCCGTTGCGGAGAACAGGTGTATCGAATCTGGCATCTATAATTTCGGCGTGACTCCCATAACGTGCAAGTCACGTGCAATACTTACCCGGATGTTCCGTTCCCTGTATATACTAATGCTGACTTTCGTCATTTCGACAGTCCCGCTGAACGTCGTCTCTTCGAAGACGTTGCTGGCGTTTCGGAGAACAGGTGCATCAAACACGGCAGCTCCGTATCAATCGAAGTCACGACTCGTACCAACTCTCGTTATTTCGACATCCCCGTTGAAGGTCGTCTCTTCGAAGACGTCGTTGGCGTTTTAGGGAACAGGTGCATCAAACACGGCAGCTCTTCCACGGTCGCAGACTGGCAAACGACTTTGGGCGTATTTTTTCAAGACCCGGATGTCAGCAAAAAATATCTTCCGTTTGCCGGCGTCGCCAGCAATAAACGACACGCTCGGCGCGTGCCGTCCGACGTCGGGAACGGTCAGTCTTAATTCAGCGGAGATACGATTCGCCGTTCCGGAGATATTCGCGCGCAAGCGGAATCGAGTGCGGGAAATCGTGTCGCCGTGGGAGAAGGCAGGAAGACGACCACAGTCTCACTTTCGACATTAGTGAGTTCGGCGTGCGCGAGCCAAATTCGGCCGAGATCAGACTCGCCGTCTTTGAGAAACGATTTAACAGACAGACAGACAGACAGACAGACAGACAGACAGACAGACACACACACACACACACACACACACACACACACACACACACACACACACACACCTCTTTAGATATATAGATAATATACAATGTATATGCTGTATAGTATACTGTATAGACGTATCCGCTGATCGGAGGTGCTTGGTTTAGGAGTCTAGCAGCGCGTCCTTTGATTCTCAGTAGCTAGTCGAAATGTTACAACTGCGATTTCGCCAAAACCAACTGCTGTCTTTCTGAGCACCTTTCAAGCAGTACCCTTTACAGTTTATTCAAAGCGGTCTTAGTTGTGAACGTCGTCTGCTGTAGCTTGTTTTCTCGACACAAATCGACTTCAAAAATTTTTAGAAAACCATGTTCAGCATTGTGTAGGTTACTGCTTCAAAGGTGCGAAGAAAGACAGCAATTCTTTATGTCAAAATGACGGTTGTAACATGTTCACTAACTACCGAGAATCAAAATCGTGCCGCTAGCCTCGTACACCAAAGAACCTTCGCTCCAGCGGCTAAGTCCATACGGTATTTTATCCTGCACGTATAGAGTATATTATGCCATATATATATATATATATATATATATATATATATATATATATATATATATACACACACACACACAGTATCCATACAGTATAGGCAAGTTTATTATACAGTATACAGTCGTTCCCCTCTTGAACGACCACATATGAGTTCCATCAAAGTGGTCTCTCAAAAGGTAGGTCTCTCTTCAGCGGAACGGTTCTGTTGAACTCGTTAGTTAATTTTTGTGCTACATGCTGTATTTAGTTTTCTACAGTGCACTGTACAGTACATGTACAAACAACAACAACACATTGCAAGAACAAGAACAACAAACAACGACACTGAACCATTCTCAAACAACTCTGTCCAGATCTTCGTATCACAACTTTCTAACCTTGCTGTACTTGCTCTCTGCCCGACCCCGGTTTCCTGTTGCTGTCTAATGCTCTTTTTGTTCTTTTAATTAACTAATTCCTTGAATTTTTGTTCTTTCGTTTTCGAGACGACATTCGACTACTTCTGTAAGCACACGTGGTACTGTAGAGTGGTTGACTGTGACGACACCCATTTCGTTCTACATATCCGGATGTGTGGTACAGTGGCGGACAGGCAATGATAAGTGGTCGCTCAACGCGGGGACACGTGACAACTTTGAGCCTGCTTTGGTGGTCGCTGGTCGAGTTAGATGGGTGGTCGCTATACAAAATCATGATATCTGATCAAGCAACAATATCTAATTTGACTAAACATAAATTCACGTTTTAGTGAACGAAATCTAATTATATCGTTTGTAACGTTTACCATGACAAACAGCTAAGTTATGTGTGCGTCACTCCGTCGAGTTACTAGAAACTCGTGCTAATGTTGTTGCCCCTGCTGTTGTTTTGTTGCTATTTTTGTTGCTGTTGTTGTTTTCTGTTGCCTTTGCAGCAAATATATTTTTGTACAAATTTTAAATTTAGATTATATTAGCAGACGTAATTGGAAAAAGCGAGTATGTCTCTTTTATTTTTCGTCATCGTTCTATCCTCAATGACGCTGTGTTCAAGCGAGATCGTAGAACGTGGTAACTCGAACTGTGAAACAGCATATCTCACGGCAATAACTTACCTAACTGTAATGCAGATATTCAACTGGTCGTAAACATGCAAAAGTTGGTCGCTCACGAGGGCGGTCGTCCAAGAGGGGAACTACTCTATTATTACAGTACATTATACAGTATATTATACAGAATATTATACAGTATATACACAATATCTATACGGCATATTATAGTGTATATTATACAGTATAATAAACAGTATATCATACAACCTAGATACTATTAAATTAACTATGCAAATATATAGATACATATGTATGCATGTATGTATGTATGTATTTATGTATTGTGTGTGTACAATTTCACACAATAATTGATTTGCCACATATAGTGAACAAATCAATGCATGCATGCCCACACACTTTATATCAGCATATAGTTGAATATAGCTAAGTAATACTGAAACAGAAGGAAAATGATTTCAGAAAAGTCACCGCCGTGGCTAGGTGGTTAGCGACAATGGCAACTACTCCATGGTTTGGGGGTTCAAACCCCAGTGACGACAATAAATTATGAAACTTGTCTGTCTCTTTCGCTGATGTTTCTCTAGCTTCATCCATGAGTCTATCATTCGCTTCAGTCCTGGGGAGTTTGTGTGGTCTGGCGAACGGTCCGTTGACGATGATGTTTATTGCTTTCATGATGGCCACTGATATCCAATAGGCGTGCCCGACCGAGTTCGCGGTCACCGTAATGCCTTCAATCTATATGGAATCGGCTATTCATTGATCGCCGTGTGCACTACATAGAAAAGGTACCCTGCTGGGCTTACAGTACCTGCCAGGATGTTGTTCCCCCAGATGGGGTAAAGACCCACTTGCCCATCATGGAGAGGCATTGCGACACAAAAAGATTCTACGGTTCGTAACCCTTCCGATTACTTCAATTTTCGAATTTTGATGAACCAGTTTGAATTTATATATTTTGTGTAGCACATAAGACAAAAAATTATTGGGTTGTGTTTGTGTGTGCGTGCGTGTGTGTGTGTGTGTTTGTGTGTGTGTGTGTGTGTGTGTGTGTGTGTGTGTGCGTGCGTTCGTGTGTGGGTGTGTGTGTGTGTGTGTGTGTGTGTGTGTGTGTGTGTGTGTGTGTGTTTGAGTGTGTGTGTGTGTGTGTGTGTGTGTGTGTGTGTGTGTGTGTTTGTGTCTGTGTGTGTCTGTGTCTGTGTGAGTGTGTGTGAGTGTGTCTGTGTGTGTGTGTGTGTGTGTGTGTGTGTGTGTGTGTGTGTGTGTGTGTGTGTCTTTCTGTTTGTCTCTGTCTGTCTGTCTCTGTCTGTTAGTCTTTGTCTGTCTGTGTCTGTGTGTCTCTGTCTCTGTCTCTGTCTCTGTCTCTGTCTGTGTGTCTGTGTCTGTGTCTGTGTCTGTATCTGTGTGTGTGTGTGTGTGTGTGTGTGTGTGTGTGTGTGTGTGTGTGTGTGTGTGTGTGTGTGTGTGTGTGTGTGTGTGTGTGTGTGTGTGTGTGTGTGTGTGTGTGTGTGTGTGTGTGTGTGTGTGTGTGTGTGTGTGTGTGTGTGTGTGTGTGTGTGTGTGTGTGTGTGTGTGTGTGTGTGTGTGTGTGTGTGTGTGTGTGTGTGTGTGTGTGTGTGTGTGTGTGTGTGTGTGTGTGTTCTTGTATTTAGTGATGATGCCTTATTTTGTGAATAACAAAAATACTTTTGCGATATAACAGACAGTAACTGAGCCATCCAATCCTATAGTGCATGGTGCTTAGACCGCTGGCAGGACACGCTTTCGAATTCCAGTGCTAGGCGTGATTGCACCGGAACCATTGATTTTCGGAAATTGGTATTTGCTATTAGCATATCTATCACGCCGATAGCTCAATTGTAAACGCTTTTAGTGTTTTTCTTGCAATTATTACCATATGAAGCTAATGTAAATAAGATTACAAAATCATGATATCTGATCAAGCAACAATATCTAATTTGACTAAACATAAATTCACGTTTTAGTGAACGAAATCTAATTATATCGTTTGTAACGTTTACCATGACAAACAGCTAAGTTATGTGTGCGTCACTCCGTCGAGTTACTAGAAACTCGTGCTAATGTTGTTGCCCCTGCTGTTGTTTTGTTGCTATTTTTGTTGCTGTTGTTGTTTTCTGTTGCCTTTGCAGCAAATATATTTTTGTACAAATTTTAAATTTAGATTATATTAGCAGACGTAATTGGAAAAAGCGGGTATGTCTCTTTTACTTTTCGTTATCGTTCTATCCTCAATGACGCCGTGTTCAAGCGAGATCGTAGAACGTGGTAACTCGAACTGTGAAACAGCATATCTCACGGCAATAACTTACCTAACTGTAATGCAGATATTCAACCATGTCAGAGATCAGCTGTGTACAAAATTGACGTCACAGTCGGCGACGACGTTGCACTAAAATGTATTTGGAGCAATCCCTACTATGACGCATTAGAATGGACACTCGGAAATATCGTCATGGAAGAATGCAATAATCTACAACAAATGGGTGTCTGTACTACAGAATTTGCGCACCACAGTGATAGGATTCTTTACTTTCGAAATGTAAACTCGACATTCAGAGGTGTTTACTCCTGCAACTTTTATTTTTACAGCAACCTGAAATGCTCTAAGAATGTGTCAGTTATGGTGGCAACATTACCAACCTCGCCTGTTCCCTCAACAGATTACCCAATAACAACAGCAGCGGCTAAAACAGCAACAGAGTTGCAATCAGTGAAACAAACAACAACTATAGTGGAAGACGGTTAAAACCAATTATTATATATTGTTCTACCATTTTCTTGGGGTAGTGATTGTTCATGTTGATTGCATGCAATGTTGATATATAGATTGGCTATTTCCTACAACAAAAATCATCTCGCCTGCAAGTCTAGGAGACGGCGAGTTAGGAAGATCTGATGAAACTCTCGATTCCAAGACGAAGACGATAGTTGCTTTGCTTGCGAGCGTCTTCTTTCTAATCTTAGCAGTTGGCGTGACCGCGTATTATTTGTGGCTACGACGAGAACGTTCTGTTGTTACTGCTTCTGAGGAGAAAAAGGAGTGCAGAGTTAGTTTGGATGCATACAAGCACTTGGAATTTGACCGAAATCACTTGACTTTGTTTGAAAAGTTGGGTATGTTATTAAATTACGACATGAGTATCTAACGTAAGGATAGCCATTGTATTCGTAAAGACGGGTGGGTTTGT
>NC_085091.1:5785183-5792683 GCF_963422355.1 Corticium candelabrum | reverse complement strand
TGTGTGTGTGTGTGTGTGTGAGTGTGTGTGTGTGTGTGTGTGTGCGTGTGTGTGTGCGTGCTCACTTTTAGCCTTGATGGCACACATTAAAGGAAACTTTTGAAAGGCTAGCTACATACTTCTCTGTATATATTTTCTATCGTGACAAGTACAAGTGACGTCTCTTTGCATGGCTGTGTCAGCGCAACAGGTCCAACAGACTCTTAGCCATTAGGCACGTTTCTATCTAAGAAAAAGGTTGTTTTTATTTGAATAGTATTATACTACGTAATATTTTAATTATTCTACTTTAAGCAACGATAAAATAGACAAAGAAATATAATCTAAACATGATTGCTTTAATACTTATAAGTTCCTGTTTCTTATAGTGCGAAATGCCGGCAAAATGGATGTCTCCAGAGGCAATCATGCATAAAGTCTACACGCAAGCTAGTGATGTGTAAGTGTACACAATATCAATTTACAGCAAATAATGATAGATTATCTTGTATAAAAGGTGGTCTTTTGGCATCGTGCTGTGGGAAATAGCCACCCTTGGTATTGACTAATTGTATTTTTAGTTTACTTGAAAATTTTGTTTGATCAGTATTATATTGCAGGTGGGTCTCCATATCCTAGTATTTGTATTTCAAGGTTGTATGATCTTCTCGTTGAGGGTTATCGCATGAGCTGTCCTGTCAATTGTCCTCGTCTTTTGTAAGAAACAGTGTTTAGTCAATTTTTAAAAGTCTATATATAGAGTTTTTGATTCTTTTTTAGTCATACCATAATGCTTCGTTGTTGGGAAGCTGAAGCAAGTGAAAGGCCAACTTTTGTAACTCTTATTACAATGCTTTCTCATCCGATAGAAGAAACGAAAATAGTATTTGCTCTTTAAATTTCTACAGTGAGTTGTTGTAATAACAAGCTGTGTCATGTCTTGCAGTATCCACCAGCCGTCGGTCAAGAATTTATAGACTCTGCCAAAACAGCTTGCCATTAGTAGCATTTGCAATCGATTAATTTTAGAAATGGTAATGGAAAATCGTTTTGAACTTAAAGTATTTGTAGTACTTTTTAGTATGATATGATAATTAATTTATTTAATTGAGTTGTAATTGAATTTTTATTAACAAATGTGCGTGCGTGCGCGCGCTTGCGAGCGTACATGTGTGCACGCGTTGGCATCGCAGACTTTTCTCATTGATATGGTGAAATTGATAATAACTAGTAAATGCTCGGTTAGCATTGTGTTTGGCGAGCGATGGTGTTCCGTCTTTACCTATTCGCGTAACAATGGTAACGTTACGTATAGCAATAGTTTTTGTCAAACGAACGCGAAGACTCAGGAAACAGACTTTCTGTTGCTCTTCTATAGTATTTTGCGTTCAATTATCCTAATCCGGTATTCAATTATCCGAACTCGGCGTTCAATTAACCGATTCAGGCGTTCAATTATCCGTTGTTTATGGCTGTTGTGCAATATCATGGAAAACTGAATAACTTACAAGTCTGCGGTTGGGTAGTTGCTCTAATATCATCATTCATCAGCTGTATAGACGCAATAATTTGTAATTAATCTTGACTTTAGCGTGAATTTTTAGCGTGTGTTGTACGATAATTTCCTTTGCACTAATCTTGGTGCCCACGTTCCCGCGGAGATCTAACTAAGCTGTTGTGAGCGAACAAAATCTACATATCTAGGAAGCTTACAGCAACCCCTTGCTCCGTCAATCGTAGTGTAATCCGCATACTTTGTAAACCGCGCGTCCTGCGTGATACCATGCAACAGTCCATCATGCGTTGTAGAATTTTTTTAGCTAATCAAGAGCTCAAATTTCACTACTTTGCCTTCCCACCTTTCTTGAATCAATCATTTATTGTTCAGCTGAAATGTGAGTGAGCATTACGAAAAGATGTCATCAAAGAAGTGTGCGACTAAAATAATTACTTCTATATTTGGTACTTCTAATTAGGACAGAACATCGGATAATTGAATGCCCAAATCGGATAATTAAACGCCCAATTTGACCAATTGATTGGCTGAATCGGAAAATTGAACGCAAAATACTATAGTTGTCTTTAATTCTTTGTTCACGCTTCAATCGTCTCACTCGATTACTGAGATAGCCGCGTAACAATGATTGCATGGTCACGTGACAATGCTTGCGTAGTAATAATTTCTATCAAAGTAACGCGAGGAAACTCAAAAAACAGACTATTCTCTTCTTTTAGCTTTTCCTTTTCATTCCGTTTGTCACGAATCAGTCTCCTTTTCTGTTTAGTCGCGTAAGGGAGAAAAATCGAGAGTCATTTTACTCTTCTCGCCAACAAATTACAATTGAGTCGACCCCTCGAAAGGGGTCCCTTGCTTCAATTCTTAGCGCATATGTTACGGAGTCAAAATTGCATTCATCTGGCATTGTTGTTTTGTCGATTCGTCTTCCTTTTTGCCGTAAATCCATATGACAAGTGCTGACGCACGTATATATATATAAATACATGAATATATAAATATAATATATGTCGAGCTCAATTGACATGACAAGAGAGAGGCTCGCTTCGCTCGCCAATAATATATCATGCATTTACCGCTGTATAAATCAGGGCCGTAGGAGCCGGTGCGGCTGGTGCGGCCATGGCCGCACCACTTTTTGTAGCCTCGCCTAGCCAGACCCTTCTCTGCGCCCATGGCCGCACTTTAACGCGCACTAAATTAAAAGCCACGCCCTTTACCGTGCGTTAGGCCGTACCACTTTTTATTTGCTTCCTACGGGCCTGTAAATAACAGTGTGAGAATATAAAATCGTCGTCCATGATGTAGCCTCAGGAGACACAGAATTTCCTATAGCTAGTTATATATAGCCATACAGAGGAAGACCGCTAGTACAGTATATATCTAATTTCATATATGAGACCAGGAGACAAGTTATTTGAAGACAAGAACTGAAGTAATAAATAGCCTGTTTCAGTTTATATTTTGCATTTTGTATTACGACTTTATTTGCCTCGTGTCTATCGTATGGCTCAACCAAAAAGGGTTAGCTAGCTATAGTCTTAGTAAGATAATATTTTCCAGATAGGAATTGGAAAAACTTGAGTGATTATGAAGTCAAGCCACAATAGATGTGGATCCAGACGCTATACGCCAAATATTGAGTTCAGAGCGGTGCCCTATTTATTGTGATCTACATTTGGTCAAGAGCTAGACAAGTTGGTGAGTATATAAATACTGGAACAGCCATGACTAGTCACTGAATAGGCGTTTGCCTCAGATCCTGTTTTATAAGCAGACAGATCGATTCGCATTTCTATTTTCTACAAGTCCACTTTAGAATCATTGTCATAAAGGTTGAGCAATGTCCCTTGCCCAAGCCTGAAGATCTGTTCATTAATCTAGAAGGAGGAAAAATTTTTACTAAGTTGGCAGATGCGAAACAACAGCTCAAAGTGGAGCCCATTTCCTGAAAGTACTTGACTCTTAGCACTGACAAGGGTCTTTATCAGTACACCTTATTACTTATTGGTTTAGCCAGCGAACAAACAACTGTTCAGCCTGTTATGGAACGAATTCTGGATGGTATTTCTGGTATGCTGCTATTAAAAACATTTTTGTAGAAAAGAATTTGATCAGGATCACTTGCATTATCTACAAGCAGTATTAAATAAGCAACAGTAGTCTGGTATTCGGCTAAAGAAAATTAAGTGTACATTTATGCAGGGGCGTCGGAAGCAAAATCACATTGGTCTGTCCTAACGCCCGCTAGATAGGCGTGGCCATACTTGTAAGAGACTAATTCCATTATCAACTAAAAACAAAATCGTCTCGTGTATAACTTACTTTCACATGCACAACCTCATACTCAGTCTTAAAATTACTGAAGATGGGAGGCGCTTTTCGATGCCACTCACAAACTCGTTCCCAATGATATCTAAGTCTAAACGACCAAGTCTCTCTTTGTTCATATGCAACAGTATAACATGATTTAGCCTAGGCTGTTTCATGGTGCTCCTTAAGTTGTCTTGAGCCGTCTCATAGCAGAAAAGCTAAGCTCATTGGTGGCATTGGTTGAAGGCATTACTAAAATAAGGCGAACTAGGGAGCACATTGCACTAAGAATGAACTTTGGGCATCCGAAATTCTTCTCAGGTACTGGAGGCAATCTTGCAATGACACCCGATGTGGCTTATCTGTTGAAAACCAGGTGCCAATATTCTGCAACTGTTCATCAACTTGTACAAGACTGATATCATCCTTAGAAATGAGGTTATTTGCTGAAAATACGCACCATAATCGCCCTTGTTGGCAGCAGTGATAAGACGACTTTCGAGGTTACTGTATGTGGCAATACCCGGATGCTTAAAGGCGATCCCTAATGCCAGAAATTGCCAGATCAAGGCATTCATAGTAATGAAGTCGATAGCATTCTTCAACCGTGGCACTGTAGAATGCTTCGTACGTTCCAACTTAAAATCGACCAGGAACTTTCCTTTTACGTGGAGGAACGGGCTCACTAACTCTGGAGCTCTCACAAGGCCTGCTGACAAGCTCAAAGAACAAAGCAAAGCTTTCATCTGTCCGCATGCCCTGCAGAGTTTCTACGGACATTTGAGCTATATCTTGGTCTTCTGCTGCAGGCATTGATTGGCTCTAAAGCGTTCGACTGAGGTTGTCTGTGATCTTCAATATTTTCTTGCAAAGATGCAGCCCGAAGAAAAGTTTCAATTGTGACATGTGAGTTTGAACACCAATAATCCTGCCCTTGACATCTGGATCAAGTTTTGTTTCTTATTTCAAAAGGTGATTGAGAATACTGTAGTTGTCAATAATGCTCTGAATGGCCTCTCCACAAGCAGTACTCCTAGTAGGACAAAAAGCACTTATTCCCACACTCGGTCCTTCGTTATCTGTTCGGTTTTCCAACCTTATGCGGTCAAGTGCCGAATTCCTCTTACGTGAAAATCAAATAAGCTTACTGATTTCAAATGCAACATCCAAAGCATTTCTGCCCACTTTCGATTGCTTCACTTGGTCTCCTATTGCCAGATTTAGTGGCTGTCCATAGCAATGGGTGAGCACAGCTCGACTGTCCTCAGCCTGGAGTTGAGTTGCAACACCAGATCTACTTTCTGTCATGTTTGAAGCACCATCGTAACATTGCCCCCGCAGTGTGATAACTTCAAGCCTGTACGTAAAAGCACATCTTCAATAGCTGCAACCAGACAATTAGCATCGATGGCATCCACATTGTACAGACCCATCATATCCTCATGGTCAACCAACTTTTCATCCACCCATCTAATGCAGATTGTAAACTGCTCTTTATTAGACATGTCTGTGCCTTCGTCACCCTTGATGGTGTAGGAGCCATTCTTCGAAATGCTGCTGCAAATTTAGCGAAAAATGTTCAAGAACATCAACTGAAGGCACTTATTCTGAATTTCAGCAGACATATGCTTATTTGTCTTTTTATTTATCTACCTAGAACGTCAGGGCAGTCGAATGCTCGCAAACCCGAAATAGTATCACCCAGAAGATGCACTATTACTGTTAGCTGCGTTGTATGAAATCTTGGCACTTTCTTGATTAACTTTATAGAAAGTAGTTAAAGATTATGCCGGTATGGGATTTCCTTGTTTCCTTTTAATCGGAATTTCTTGTTCATAACATTAGTGACGAGACAGTCAATTTGGCGTCGTCTCGTCTTCTCCGTTATTAGTAGAAATTCCTTCTTGATGAAAACGTTCTTCTACTTATCTTTTTGCATTTTAGAGTACCTAGCTGGAAGCTTGTAGAAACATATTTTTCTCCAGTTTATAGACAACAAAGTTACCTGTAAATTTAGATGGAAGTCAGAAAACAGCAAAAACTGATTTTGTAACTCTGTTCTTTTTCTCCAATTCTTTGCTGTTATGAGCAATAAACTGTTTTAATATAGTTATTTTAATTCAGTTAAAATCTTACTTTTATTGCCATTATTGCTATTTACTGCTATTAAACAACGGCACACGCTGCCCATCTTTTCGAGATGGGCGCTATTTTCCTGACAAAACAACACATTTACAAGCTATCAATATTAACTCATCAGTCTAGCTCACTGGCTAGGGCCGCGACAGGTAATGAGGCCTCCACAACCACGGCCGATGAAACTAACCGTATTCCAAGGAGCTCCGAATGCGGTTGTGGGAACAGTTTCCTCTATTTTTGCTTTGTTTGGTTCCATCTGCAATGACTCTAGATCAATTACTGTTTATTATATAGGCGTGGTCGTGTACGCAATATGAGTCAGTTACGGTGATTGTACAGGTCAATTGGAGGTAGAATATAACCGATAATCCACCCGCTGTCATAGCAACAGAATATACCCTCGGTATATTTAGAGTAAACATCAGCCTTGAATACAATAGAGTAACTGCCATTTAGTCTATTAGCATCTTTTTCCTTGTACAAACTTTCACAAGCCATTAGCTATCAAACATAACACAACACAACACACTTAGGGCAGTCAAATAACACCCATTACATCTACTACAGTGAAACATGTACTAAACGTGTACCAATCAACCACCTGTGGGACCCAGGGGTATTGGTCGCTTAGGACAGGTGGTCGCTTAGTAAAGGAAGCCTCGCGCTTCCACACTTATAGCACTGCATGCCAGATTACCAGGACACGGAACTTACGAAGTGCTAAGCGTCTCGTTTCTTGTTTTGTGCAATGTACATATTTCGTCCATGTGGTTACAGACTGTTCTAATCAAAGCTGGCTACAGTGACAGGGAAAAGAAACTGGATAGAGTTTGCTGCTGCCTGGCTTCCAAACTTATCTTCTGTACCACATTTTCAAGCTTTGCAGCCAAATCCAGCATTTTCTGATCATTTTTAATGAGTAAAAGCTGGAATAGGTTGTCCACGAGCTCTACGGCTTGTTTGTAAGTTTGAACTCGAATTTGAGGTGGATCATAATCATCATCATCTTCAGTGTCACTTGTGGCAATGCCAAGTTGTCCAGCGTCGACAACATCCTCTCTGTCTCGATCGTCACACCGCCTCTTTGCTTGATGTAGGAGGTCTTTCTACCACTCGTGTCCGAATTCCTTAGCCTCGTACCAGACCCTCTCGCGCCGTCGTGCCCTGTTCCCGTATAACACGACAACGCCGGAGAGGGTCTGGCATCATACCGCCTACTTTCTTCACATAGTGTCACCCCACTTTATCTAAGTGTCACCTCACGTCACCAACGTTAACATTATCATGCTCGTAGTTAATTATGATTCCATCCTTCCATCAAAGTTATGCTAGTTGTGATATCCGATTGCATACATTCACTGTTTCCTTTTCATTCCTGCATGAGAAGAGATTCATTTTGCTGCATGGAAAGAGATTCATTCACAGAGAGAGCTCGATCCTGACTTCGATTCACGTTATCTGAAGCTGAGAGGTCCAATATAATTCGATCAGCAGTCTAGGTATCTTGGACTAGGGATGCACTAGGCGCCGCTCTATTACTGTGATAGGCTACG